>NW_013666681.1:138797-144240 GCF_000517525.1 Limulus polyphemus
GGTGGGGGAGAACTTCCCAACCCAACTCCATCATTTTGTGTTGCGTCAAACATGCATTGTCGTGGAGAAGAACACCTTTCCGATTGATGAGTGAAGGCTGTTTCTGATGAAGGGCGTGATTTAAATGTTCCAGTTGCTCACTATGGATCTCTGCATTGACAGTTCACTGTGGATTGAGGAATTTGAAATGAATTACTCCTTTGATGTCCCACCAAATGCAAAGCATCACTTTCTCCAGGCTTTGGAGTCAGAAATAGTTTTTGTCTAGGACTGAGCCATTGTTTTTGGCATTTAATATTCGCATAGAGAATCAATTTTTCATCACCAGTGACAATTCTGTCCAAAAATGGATCACACGCATTATGTGCCAGAAGAGCCGAAGCAACATTCACACATTAGAAACCATGATCATCGGAGAGTTTGTGAGGCACCCAAGCACATTCTTTATGGAGTTTTCCCATATTCCTTAGATGTTTACATATTGTTTCATGAGAAACATGCAATTTCTAGGCCATTTCACGAGCGTGTTGCATTGATTTAAACTTAACAAGCATCTTCAGAACATCAATATCAATTCCAACATGTCGGCCACTGCCATCACAGATTTTATGGCAAAATTCACCTGAACAAAATTTGCTGAACCATCATTGACACCTATGAATGTTCAAAACATTTCCATAAACTTCTTTGATATTTTTTGTGGGTACAGTAGCGTTGTTTCCCTTCTTGTTTTCAAACAGCATTACATGTGGAATGTGTGTCTTGTCGTTTAACTATTATAAGTGATGTACATTTTTTGTGGGGTGGTTAATGAAAGTGCTCCAAAATGCGACATTAATTTCTTGTATTCATTCAATGTTTAATTTCAGGGTATTAAATGTAAGTTTTTTTCTCAGTTGTAAATTGTTCATTATAATTATCAAGTTTCTGTTTTTGGTATTTTTATTTCATTTATTTTGGTTTTAGTTGTGTTTAATGATAATACTTCTTCTATTATATATTTTGAATTCAGTTTATCACTTCCTTATGTATTTTCATAATTCTTATTGAAGACTTTAGTTTCTCATTTTTATTTTATTTGTTATTTTGTTAGTCTGTCCACTCTTAAAGTGAACAGTGAATCTCTATTTTTTATTTTTTTTTATTTACTAAGTTTTATTTTGGTGTTATTGTAAGTGCATACCTATATTATTATTTTTAAATCATTGTTAAAGGTGTAATACGTAATTCAATGTTTGCTTTTATATGTTCATCATTGTTATATGGAATATGAGATAATGTTAAAAGGTGTTTTTGTGAATTAGAGGGTTATATTGTTGTATTATTTTTCTTGAATATGTCATAAACCTGGGGAAATAATTACAGAAGTTTCATTTTCTGCATCAAATTGTTTAACAAGTTTCATTAATCCCTTCTGTGATTTGTCCAAGATAACTCGGGTGCCCTCCATGTTTCAAAAAAATATTTGCCAAAGTTAAATTGGGTAAATGATTTCTTGCTGTATTTTTAATTATTTCCTGAATTTATTTGGATGTTATTATGTATTATAATCAGTGCTTGTTAGATGGCATTGTAAATGCTGTTTGTGCTGAACTAATTTGGATTTATTCTGATTTATGTGCCATAAACACTGGAAGTAAAGCATTCCTATTCTGTACTGTAATTTCATTAAATAATATATATCAAGTTTAAATCCAAATATGTAAATTTTATTTGTCAAGTATATTTTGTGCAGAAATATAACAATAGATCATGAAATAACTTTTTTTCATTAATATATCAGTATATGCTATCAAAAAGTGAAATAAAAAACTGATTTTTTTAGCTCCCTTCCAAAAAAAACTGACATGGAAGGGGTTAAAAAGTCTCACTTCCTTTTATATAAGGTATTTTAAAATTGTTTCATCTTAAATGTATTAGTTTAGGTAAATCAATGATAAAGAGTATTATTGTAATAGATGTGATTCATTGTTAAAAGGTTTGCAATCTGTGAGTTGCAGGATTGAACCCTGTCACCAAAAATTATCGCCTTTCTGGCCATGAGGGCATTATAATGTGTTAAAAGGTTTGTGCTGGCTGTGACACGTATATTTTTTAGGAATAAAGTAAACTTAGTACACTTCTGGATCATGATTGAGTTTACGCTGATTGGATTTAAAGGTAATTTTAATTGTTGGCCTGAGAAAAAGCCTAGGAGAGATAGAGATGGGTGGGGGTGTGGTATGCAGGTATACCGTGTCTTCTAATATCTACAGTGATATTTAACATTTTCATTAATTGAAAACTTATTTCTGATAGCTACTCACCTCCATACATAAAGCTATTTTCCTCTTGAATTTGCAGATTCGCCAGAGAAACTTGCATGCCACCAGCCTTGTGAAAACTCCCACTTAAATTTCATGTGAATTTGCACAACTGCATAATGACATATATTATGCAACAAACCTTTTTGTGCAAATGTGCCTTCTACATTCACACACAAGATTCCTCATTCTATGACAAGGCAACAAAAAAGGTGTACCAGGAAAGTGGGGAGGATGAGTGGGAACATGTATGGAGGTGAGTATCTATTGGAAATACATTTTCAACTGAGAAAAATGTTAACTTCCAATACGAGCACTCATCTCTGTTCACAGAAAGCTAGAAGCCTACATTGAGACAGCAAGCAGCTGAAGGAAATCCATGTGGTGTGACACCCTATGGCAGGGGCTCCATAGGGATACTCCAGTGGAAGACAACATCTTATCTCATCCAGGGTATACTCTTCACCCTTGAGTAGGATTAGAAGAGGCAAAAGACCTTAAATATGTCACAAGGTCTAAGTACTCACACACAAGATGTTGGATGGCCAATAAATGTAGTGAGGTTAGGATTTGTTCAGATCATACCTTGTGTGCACACCCCTCATCTATCAGTCTCTATGGGTCAAAATCAGCTTTGGGAGAAGGGCACTTGTGATAAGTATCCATGCTTAGCTCCTCTACCATCAAATACTTCAGGCACCTTGCTAGTAGTGGGAGGAGGGCACGGTGTGTTTATTTTTTATTGCACACAATTAGTATGGATATTTATATATCCACAACTTGACCTGCAGACACTATGAGCCCCTTGTCTGCTGTGGGAGTAGGGTGTGTAAGCAATACATCACTGATGGATATCAAATAATATCATCTACTCTGCCATCAGATAGAGAGGGTTCAGGCCATTGCAGGATTAGGAATTGTGATAAATACAGATACAGTGATATTTGTTCAAATTTCACTATGAAATTGTGATGTATCTATATATATAATGGGGTGATTCGCACTATACTACGGAAATGGCCCTGCCCCACTTCTCAACATAGAGGGACTCATGGTCTAGTCCCTGGCATTTAAGTCCCAACTGGTGAGGATTCTTCTTGGAAGCTGGTAAGTGGCAAGAATCTTCAGTGCCCCACATGAAGGGGAGAAAGAATACATGTAAAGGAGACCTGGAGAATGTGTATGGATCCCTTTTGGGCACCTGCTGGAAAGGTCTTTTATTGGAGACAGTGCAATGGGTAACTGCAAAACCCTAATTTTTAAAATCTAGCAAGCACTAGCCAGAAAAGTGGATAGATGCACAACTCTGGTGCTGGCTTTTTCCATGATAGGCTATGAAATGGGTACAGTATGGATTGGACTATTGAATGGTTTATAGTAATACTTCAGTAGTCTTGTGAAACACTCCATCTCACGGTGGGCATTGACTGAGCCAAAGCAGATGGTACGAATGCTTTCTGTTATTCTACCTCAATGTGGATTTTGGGCAAGTTTGCACTGGAAGGCAACACTAGCTGCCTAGTGGGATCTGAAAATAGAATGAAGGAGAGTGAGAAATAAGTAAACGAATACTTTCACCTGTTACAGGTGCAGGGTCAATCAAAGAATGGTCATTAGTGGACTCCTGTATGATACTGAAGACGAGACAGCCAAATGGTAGATATAGTGTGAAACGAAACACGTGTGGGGTAGTCCACAAACCAGCACAGAAAATCTCCTAAAGTTGTTCATTGGGGAGCTGCCAGAGACTGTGTAAAAATACGAATCTTGTGAGTGGAGACATGAAATGGTTGATGACTAACCACACCCAAGGAAGAGTAAAAGATCCAGGTGAGTTGGAGAATCCATTTGTTATATGTGGAGAGAAAAAGTATGCTAATACATGAGGGATCCCAAGAAATGAAAAAAATTTTAGAGTATTAATACATCATAATATCTCACAGTGTAGAAAATTCTAGGCCTCAGTTGCTATTTATAATTACATGTCCAAAATGTAGTTGAAATAAGACAAAGTTAGTGAAAGATATAATCAAATAGACCTAGACTATGTGTTTGTTAGTTTAGCTGTAATGAGCATATAGAAGCTGTTGTAAGCGGTCCAATCTGACAAAGAGCACTAGCTCGAAACATCATCCTTCTTTAAATAAAAATATAACAAAATCTTGGTGATTGTTCAACCTATTCTTTAATTTCAATGCATTGAGGGTTGACAACATGTCTTATCTCATCCTCAGGACCCTTCACGTTAAACTAATAAATACATGACTTAGCAGGAAATAATTTACTATTGATGAGCAAACATCAACAACATGGCGAACACAAGTTTGTTCAGTGTATCCGTCTCCAAAAAATGTTCTGGCAGATTGAGGATTAGGATCAAAAACAAATTAATTCTGATTGGAAACTTATCCAGGTAAAAGGAATTACTTGTAGATTTACTTGGCAAATGAGATGAAATGGAAGAACAAACCATAAAATTGTTGGTAACAGTCAATTCAACTTCCTCAATTGAGGTCGATATTGACCTCCATTTGAGTTGTAAAAGAATTTGAAATTTCTGTAATTCTCTTCATAGAATAAATGTTGATAGTAACTGTACTCATGGTTTAATGCATTATGTCTTAGGTGATCATGAAACTAGTGTTATTTCCCAAATGTTTTTGCAAAGCAATTCGAAAAAAAAAATTCACCTACTTTCCTATCTAAATTTTAAATCAGTTTAGGGTTACAGCAAACAAAACTATTTTAAAGCCTGGCCTGATGCCTCCCAAATGATAATCAGTGTATTTTATTTTTACAGATTCTAGTGTACCTATGAAATAAAGAATCGTGGTGGTGGAATGAGGAGGTGCAGGAGAAAGTAAAGAGAAAGAAAGAGGCGAAGAAAAAGTGGGATTCATCGGGCAGCGAGGAGAATGGGGAGGCAGCAAGAACGGCCAAGAAGGAAGTGAAGAAGGCAGTTGTGCAGGCAAAAGCGAGTGCAGTAAATGACATCTACGAAGAATTGGAAACACCGGTGGGAGTGAAAAAGATCTAAAAGTTGGCGAAAAGGAAAAATAAAGCAACTAGAGACCTTACACAAATAAAACAGATTAAAGATGAGGAAGGATGCATACTAAGTGATGAGACAGAAATAAAGA
>NW_013666681.1:145240-148845 GCF_000517525.1 Limulus polyphemus
ATACACATAATTATAAATTTATTATACACATATTTTTTCAGTTTATAACATTAATGGTGCTTCTATCAGTAGGCCTATTCTGAATTTGGTAGTGTATATATAAAAACTGTTAGAATAAGTATCTTGAAGTGACCTCCCAAATCAAGTTATATCAAATACTGTTCATTGTTGGGCTAAAGAGAGGGATGGAAAGTTGAACATTCATACCAATTAAAATGTCTCTTTTAAAGACCTTTAGCGAGTTTTAACTCAATCTTACCATTTTGGATAAAAATATCATTTACAGCTATCTTCAACCTTTTACACATTACAGACAGTCTAGACCCCTCTTTCATACAAGAATTTGAACATGAATGATCCCAGAAAATAAATATATAATTTTTCTACAACTTACACCTCTACTTTTCTCTCTATTTCTATTCAACATTTTAGTTTTTCCTTTTTTTTTTTTGGCTAATGTTATATTGGCTAGTGCATCATGTATGCAACATTGAAAATATTTTAATTTTTGTGTAGATTGTTAACTTTTCTGCTTATTTTTTATCAAAAACAAATACAACAGAATAAATATATGTGTGGTTTAGATGAAACTCTTATATCAAAAAGTTTATAGGTAGAATTGTTGCTAATACAGAGACTGGATATGTGTTTATCAGAGTACTGAACTCACAATTCTTTAATGCTCTTAATCATGATATGTTACAACTTGGACATTATGAAATTAATTTGCCTGCTAGGAAACAGATATTGACAATGTTGACTTTTCTCACAGCAACTGGCATTTAACTGTTTAGGTAATTTTAAGAATTAGAATATTTTACTGTTATAAGATGGAAGTTGAAGAACAAGTTAGGTTCAACATTACACTGATAATGGTGATGTATATAATATAAAGTTATCTTTTCACTGTGGAAAACTATTTAAATTTGTAGTAATCTGCTGGAAGCTTTGATACTGTTAGATTAAAAAATATTGCTGTAAATTATGGCTGCTTAAGAACTATTACAAATTATTCTTTTCAACCCTACCCTTTCTAGACTAGAAGAATGCACTGATACTAAGTAGTATCTAGTTTTAGCTTTAAAAAATTCATACAATCTGATATTATTTTACTTATCTTGTGATGTTATAATTCTTTTTATGTAGTGAAATTTCTATAACTTTGTTGTGAAACTTTTTTCACAAAACTAGAAATAGTTATTTTAATTTTAGAATTTAATTTACTAATGTTGATCAGAAGTTAATATCTACTTAAATGAAAATATCTTTCCACTGGGTATTTACCTCCTCTCACATAATAGCTCCTCTTATTCGGTGCTGTCCTCTTTGTGCACAAGTTTTTTTGTTCGCCACTAGCCTTGAAGTTCCCACCTACCCCCATGTTCAACCCTCAGCCATAGGGAGTGCAATACACTCTCCTGATGCAAGCTACTCCCTATATACTATTCAACCTAACCTTCACTTCTAGATTAGGCACAATAAAAGTACTGAAAGTGGGGAGGAAGGGTTGGAAGTGTGAGAGAGGTAAGTATCTTTTGGAAATATATTTTCAGTGTAGGAAAATATTAACTTGCAATATGGTATCTAAATCATCTTCACTCACATAATAATTAGAATCTCACAATGAAAAGGTAGAGGGTTTGTTTAAAGTTAAGCACAAAGCTACACAATGGGCTATCTGTGCTTTGCCTACCACGGGTATTGAAACCTGGTTTCTAGCATTGTATGTCTGCAGACATACCGCTGTGCCACTGGGGGGTGAAAAGGTGGAAGGACTGGTGCAAAAGTTACCTAGATGACACCCTTCAGAAAGCATTTGAAGAATGCTTGAGTTATGTGACCTCTCTTGAGAGAACACACACATCTGTACCTGGTATACTGTTTGCCCACTGAGGTAGTAAGTGAGGTCTAAATGAGTAGAAATTAGTTGGAGCATCTCCATTAATGTATACATGTTGTTTTGTCAAGCTCAACACCCAGAAAACAAAATCCAAGTGATGTCAGGATGGAGGGTTCTCAAGGAAATATAGTAATGATGGAAAAAAACTAAATGGGTGTGCATCACAGTGTAGAATAGCTAGGGCATGTCAGACCATACTCAGTGGGTCAACTCCAGTCCAAAACAAGATGGCATCAGGTATTTATCTTCTGGTCTGCAGTAGGAGGAGAGTCCCAACTGTCTTCATTTCAAGACTATGAGATGGAAGGGAAGATGTTCTGTCCCATCCATCTAGAAAGGGAACACATGCACAAATCTTCAACACCAATACCAGCTAGCCACCTGGAAACCAAGTATCCAAGTGATGATAGGCAGGGAAGTGCCCATGTGGTGGTTCACTCAAGAACCAAATAGACTTCTGGTTCCTAGTCCAAGCTCCATGTGCTACTAAAACTTATGAGTCATGGCCTGCAGGTGGTATGCTGGGGGATAATCCCACCAACCAGAATACCTGTTAGCCAATCTAGCTCCTTGCAATACTGAACTCCCAAGCCCTAGCTTGATGAAGGAAGTACACCAAGGGTACCCCGACCAACTAGTACATTGGGTCTGTGGTTGGAACGAGGGCTCCTGACCAACACATGCATGAGGACTTATGTTGGCTAGTCTAGCTCTGATCCAAAACCTACCAATCAGGAACCAACATGTGGGTGATGGTAGAATGAGGAGTCCCAACCCGAAAGTGTGAACTGCATTTTGGTGGATCTACACCAGTTTATGAGTTAGTGGTAGGTCATTGGTAGAACACCACCGCCCTACTCTCTACTGAATGGGATTAAGCATATTCAAGAGGAAGCCTCCAGGATCCACCACAGTAGTGGTTAGGAACTGGTAAATGGTAAGAACTCCTGTAAAATCATGTACAAAAAGGCTGAGGGTAGCCTGAAAACATCCACAGATAACACAAAGGATTGCATGGCATAGGATGGGGGAGGAAAAAGGCTCTCTAAATTGTTGTTGTCAAAACCAGATTTCTCTAGAAAAGGAGGATCATGTCCAAGTTTGGACACAAAATTCAGAATTCATGGTTTAACTGAGATAATTCACGAAAAAGCTTACTTTCACTTAAACCTAAGTTAATCTGCTACTTTGAGAAAAAAATCAAATGCAAAGTTGAAAACACAAGGAAAATGTTGTAATGTCCAAAAACAATTGTGCCTAAACAAGAAACAAGGCTGAATAGTTGTGTCAGAAGAATATGTTGCGCTCCTATTGATGGAGGGTTGCTGCATGCTTATTTGTATGAAAAGACACAGTAGAACTCCATTGAATGCGGGGTGGGTGGGAGTTTCAAGACAACAGGCTAGCAAAAAAATATGCAAATATAGAGGGCAGCACTGAACGAGATAAGCTATTATGTGGGAGAGGGTAAGATACTGTATCAGAAAGTCTAATTTTATATACCCAATAAGGCACATCGAAAATATAAATTTCTTATATCATTATTGACAGGGTTTGCGATTCGTGCCTTTTAATAGTAGTAATTATGTGGGTAAGTTTCAGGCTTCTAAAATTATATCTTGTACTGCCACTAGAGGGGGGGGGGGGTAATTTTCCTTAAAGTACCATAACTTTGGATATGCAACGTTTAGTTAATTTAGGAGTT
>NW_013666681.1:149509-158625 GCF_000517525.1 Limulus polyphemus
GGAAGAGTTTCATACTGCATAAGATTAATTCTTATAGTAATAGTCAATTATTGCACACCCTGCCAACTAGCAATTACAAAATAAAATTTTCAACTAATTTTGAGAGAAAGAGAATCACATGTAGTCCAGTTGTGGTTAAATTCTGTGAGTGCACATTAGCATATGAAGGTTAAACTTACAGAAAAGAATGTATTTAGATGTTAATTTAACATTTTTTTCCTCTTTGGATTAAATAAAGTAAATGCATTTGAACCTGTAATAGAAAATGCATTATGGAAGTTTTACTGGGAACTTGTCTTGTTTATATTTATATGGATGACATCAAAACAACTGTTGTTACTTTTTTGCAAACAGTTTGTCAATCTGCTGAACATATTGAAAGTAACTGAGCAGAAATTATGATGTATTTTATTTCATGTGGTGCATGAATGTGGCAAAATGGAGTGTAATGGTGGGTTTAGGCTCCAAAATTGTTTTAATCTAAAATAATCAACCTCTGTATAATGATATGAAATATCTTAGTAAGTCCTGACAAGATGATGATCTAGAAAGGCTACATTTTCCTTAAAACTATCCAGTTCAAAATCTTAACTACTGCATGGAGAATCTTATCTTGTATTTAAAAGGCTCTCAGATGTACATTATTTAGTAACTCATTCCTGAGAAACAAATATATATGTTAGTTAACATTTTCCTGTACCAAAAATGTGTTGCTGGTAATTACTTACCTCCTCTCACACTTTAGCTTTAACCAACAAAAGTTTCTCTTCCCTGCCTATCTAAGTATTGGTATGAATCTTACCTCACTTGCTCCAGCCTTTATACCCCACTATATTGCCCAAAGCAAGTTAAATCTTGTGACTCTCTCCTCCTACATCAATGCACTTCCTATCCCGGATACGTATATTAGCTCCCCGTTATTAGTTCAAATTCACTTTGAGACTGTCCAAGTTAGCAGACCTGAAACTGGCCATTCTGTGGGAAGGAACAGTGAGAGAGTGTGAAAGGAGGTAAGTACTATCAGAAATACATTTTTGGTATAGGAAAATGTTAACTTCCAAAACACACCTCTGTCACACTTTAGCTAGAATCCCATACTAACAAGGTGGAGGGGCTGGTGAGGGCAAGATCCATATAGAAAGCATCTGCATAGAAAAGAGGTGTGCAAAATTGAGATATAATAATAGTACACTAGTGAGGTCCACACTACTTCTGGAACAGGTATGCTCTTCACCTGGACAACATGAAATCTAGTTTCTGGGTGGTAAAGGCCAACAAACCACAGAGGCAAATACTAACATCATTAGAAGAACATGAATTTGTACAGGCTCCAACCAGGCAGACAAGGCCCCACATCATGTCACTGGAATTATAGAGCTGTGAGCCCAAATCTAGATCCAAGGTGTAGTGGCTAGGGCAGGAGGACTGCTTTGTATTTTGTCTTGTTTAGTAATGTGGTATTATTGTAACCTAATCTTAAAGTTACAGAATGTTGCATGTCAAGCCACTGGAATTACAAAGAGAAGGTAAGCAACACAAAAATGGATAAGCCCTTGCCCCAACTAGAAGAAGTACAAAATGCAACAAATCTCACTCAGAGCTATGGACCCTGTCATGTCTCACTTGACCCGAAGAAACAGAGATTACCTGGCCTGAGATTCAAACAACAATGCTAATTTCCCAACCTGAGAGGCAAGGTAACACACCCTGCCCACAGAATTATGAGGAGAATGTGGAACAACCTAAGATCAAGCAGTGGCATGGAATTGATGCTCCAAGTGCAGAATTACGAGGAGTCCAAGACTCTCTTACATGATCATTGAAATGGAGGTAATGATCAAAAAGATGGGCCACGTACAGTGTAACCAAATAGCGAAGAGTCATCTTTGAACTGGAATTATGAGATTCTCATGTAGGACGGTCCTGCTCCTACCATACATTTGGGAAGACCATCCAGGGTTATTGGTAGGAGGGCACCTAGCTTCACCCTATTCTTCTTGAGTGGAATAAAGACTTCAAGATCAAACATCAGTCACAAGGAATAGACCTCTGTCCACTAGTCCAATGACTGGAAATTGGGAGTGATGGGGATACTCGTGTTGGGGAGCCCCAAGGAACAATGCTCCAGAGACAGAGCAATAGGTGAGATATGTTCCCTATTTTGAAAAGCAAACCAACCCCAATTTATTCAATCCAGGAATCAGCAGGGATGGGCCAAATCCCCTTAAGCTTTACTCATGATAGTTCATGAGTGGTGGTCCAGTAGTGTATTGTTCGCAGTTTTATAACTGTTTACCACCCAGAAAGTGCACAAAGTGGTCTTAAAAAACAGATAGAGCTGAGCAATTAGTATAATTTGCTAATTGATTGATTATCAGGGTCATTAATTGATGACATTATTAATCGATTATTTTCAATAGATGGCTAAAAAACAAACTTATAACTCAACAAATTGAGTTTCTATACTTGTTATTGCAAAGCTACTAAAGCTATCTACCACTGTCATTAATTTTTACTGCTGACTAGAAGAAAGGCAACTAGCTGGTAGCACTCACCACCAACTCTCTGGCTATTTAATTAAATTTAATGCTTCTTTACACTGTGTTAGGTTTTAAATTTATAACTGGGTAACTGTATCCTTTAATGTTGTACATGCAAGTATAGACATGAGTGGAGGGGCCCAGGTAGTCCAGATTCCCATACATTTTTGTTCCAGAAGTTAATAACTGTATTCTTTGCTGTTGTATAAACAGGCACAGATTTAAGGGAGAGTTCCAAGGGGGTCAAAATCTCCATTCCACCTCTTAGATCTTTTATTTTTTTCAGAAATTAATAATTGTATTATTTAATGTTGTATAAGTAAACCCAAATCTAAGGGGGGGGGGGTCTTAAACTCCTCTAATTTTTTTTCAAGAAATTAATAAAAATAAAATTCAATAGTATCAAAAAGAAATATTAGATGTTAATTTTATTTATTTGATTGGTCTATTAATTATCATAAAAGTTTTTTTTCTTCATTTTTTTAAGTCAACATAGCTGGAATCTACAACAATCTAGTTACAGCCTCAGTCACTAACTGATTATTTCTAAGCATATACAACAATATGGAAACCATTTTAACATTGCCACAGTTAATTTTCATGGCTTGACTTTTTTCAGGCTCTCTAATAATGAGTGTATGTGCTCAAGATTTTAAAGATTTGTTTTCAAAGTTAGTATTGCTTAAGACACCTGTACCTCTTATAACATATACTTGTTAGATAATCAATTTTTCATTGTTCCTGCATTATAATACTCAAGAGAAAGAAGTTTCTATATTTTTGATGTCCAAAATAAGTGAAAATGCAATTGCTATGACTGCATAAGTGATGACTTAAAAAAAACAGGCTTTCTGTTTATAAACAGTAAAATATGAATTTTTAGGTGTAAATTTTACAATTTTTTAAATATAATTATAAATATTTGGTTTTAATTACAAAATTTGAAATGTTTATCTTTAACTGTTTTTATATCATATCAATCACATTTCTAGAAATAAAAGATATGAGCTTTGAAATCGTTGAATTATAATCCAACTCAACTAAGCTACTCATGATGAATTTGTAGTCTTTATAACTGACTTTATCATTATAATTACTAGCAGTGTGTAGTTATAAATAAAAAACAATGGAGGTAATATAAATTTATCAGTTGTGCTAATAGAAGTCTAGTTAGAAACCCCCCCACAACATCTTGGAACACCCCTGTATTGAGTAACAGTTTCTCAAAGTATGGATCTCTGACAACATTTAACATAATTTGAAATGTTCATGAACCATATATTTAACACAAGTACTGTCTCTAATTAGCTTTACATTTGTATTTTATCTTTTATGAACATCATTATTGTTCACCAAATATAATTTATTGATTTTTGCATGTGTTTTGAAAAATAATTTTATTTCCAACAAGGAAAGAAGTATTCAACTAACTTACACATGATGTAGGCCTAAGGTTGAAGCTTATAGATATTTCATTGTTATAGTTTTAGAGTGATAACGTTTACTAACATTATATAAAAATTGATTGTTTGAAAATGTCATGGTGTAATATGTTTATTTTCATAAACAAAAATTCAGTAGTTTTAAGTACAGTAATCTTGTGGACATTTCTAAAGCAATCTGCAAAATGTTATTAATTATATTATTATCAAGTTGTTACTGGTTTTGTTTTACTTGACGTGTATGATACATTTTTGTATACACTAGTTTAGGATGAACAAAAACAATCTACTCCTAAATTATTCTACCTGAGGACAGGATTTCCTCAAGTTTTGCATGTATTTTTGGCACAAATTCTGTAAGCAAATTTATATGTTAATTCTAATTATTCAAATAATTTTAACTCAAGAATGTTTTTAAATTGGTATTTTATTATATTTTGATACTTATTAGTGTAATTCATGAAGAAAAATGGTTAAAATCTGCATTTCTGCACAGCTGCAAAGAGTTTTGCATGGAAACAAAATAACCTACTTGTCAATTTTGTTTTAACTTTTCTGCACATCTCACAGAATATCATTATTTTTACAAAGAACCTATCATTTCTTGAGATTATATTATCTATTTCACAATTTTCGAGTATTTTCTTTAGGTTTTGTACAGGCCTTGGTTGAAACATTGCTATAGTGCCACATCAAGTGGTCCAATCATTTACTAATAAATAAAGCTTTGAAAACAGCAATAAAGAAAGTTTAAATATGATTAGATAGAGCAAGAATTAGACTACCATGCTTTAATAGAGTAAATATATAAGATTAAGTTGTTGATTTTTGTAAATGTTCCTTTCTTTGTGAAATGTCAAAGAATTTGTGTGTTAAATTATATCTGTTTGATAGCTACACAAATTGTTTTCAATACGAAGACATAAGATAACTTGAGATAAAGTAGGTAAGCTTACACAGTTTAGAGATAGGCTGAATAAGTAACAGAATAAGCCTTATTAAGAGTTTAACACAGTAACAATATGTACAATGTTCAGAGAACATTTTGTCATCATCAGGTTTAAGAAGTTTACCTAGAATATATATATACAATAGAAAGCAAAGAAGTCATATACACAGAGACTTAAGACTTAATAAAGGTATCTTATTGATGTTTGGTGCTTTGTTTAAAATTACAATGTCTTTACTTTTTAACAGACATCCTATGGTTTTGTTGAGTTACAATGGTTGTTAACATGAGGGTTTTTAAACAATGTTCACCAAATAAAATTGTCATCAAATCAGATGAATTTATTCTTTAATGAGTATGTGGTAGGCAAATGTAAAATATCATAATAAATCAAATCTTTAATAGAATATAATTTTTATGTTTATCCTATTTAAATGACCTAAGTAAAAAAAATGTCTAACTGGGTACTTAATTATTTGTAATTGAAATCATGACATGTTTTAAATTAAAAAAAACACAATATTACACTTAACATGAGAGTAAAGCTGTTTTCATTATTTAATTATCAACTATCAATTGTTTGATTGACAGAATATTAGTGTGGGATTACTGCATATTTTAAAAATAAGTAATGGTGATCACATGGTCATATTTGGTGAACATTAGTGATTTATCTGCCAAGTAAAAAATGTCCATAGAACTTGTGAGAATGTTTTTTAGACAAAAAAATGTTTTTCACAAATGCACAAATGCCAACCTTCTGCAGAGGTCTATCATATGAAATCAAGGGTAATTTGAAAATTATTTTAAAACAAACAATGTAAAAGAAAATAGGAAAATTAACACCATGTTAGAATCATGCAGTGGTAAAAAAAGTTAAGACAGCAGCACATACCTGTTTTTTTTTTGCCTTTCATAGATTGTAGGTGTCATAGTGTAATAATCAATTAGTTTAATATAACCAATTAATTTCCTGTCAAGTAATCAATTAGAAATTACAACTAAATGCCCAGCTCTAGTTTCAAATATATTTCCTTTCTTGGTATAAACACTAAAAACTGCTAGTCAGTAAAATTTGTAGGAAGAAAAACTTGATATTTTTACTTACGTTGCTCCAACAGCACTGAGTTTCAAAAACTGTGGAGTAAAATGGTAGCGTACAAAACGGCCAGTACTTGGATCTGAAATTTCTTGTTCCCTTGTATCTTTCTCTTTGTCCTCATCCTCTGACACTATATGTGGAGTAAAGGAAATGTCTGATCTAACACAAATAAAAAATTATGTAATAAAATGAAATAGAAAACTATTTTCTATTAATCTGTTATTATTGAAAATCAGTATAACACCAAGTGATAAAGTTGCAAAGATCAACTTAACACTTTCCAATAATATTTCTAGTAACAAGCATAATCAAGATTCATCAAGAAAGTGTAGTAATTCTGACACACAGAGGGCTATATATTTAGAAACAGACAAATAATGTCACTGCTGGTTTCAATGTTTCATTGTCAGTACTACTGTTTCAGAATAGAGGTTTAACTTTATGTCACCCAGCTGGGTCCACCTTGCCCCAAGGGCAAAGTTGCACCACTAAATTAAGAATGTTATAAAAAAATAACCTTCTAGTCATACTTCCGCACATTAAAAAAATAATTCAGAGTTGAAATTTATTCAATAAAAATGTTTTGCTAATTTAATCAAATATGTACAAAATTTCAAAATCATTAATTTTGATCTTGAGATGATTTCAGCATGCTCTAAACAAAACATTAAAGTTTGTAAACTTTCTGAAGTTCTACAGGATATAATGTGGTACACATATCTCCTAGAATGAATATCAAAATAGTTTTGAGCAAGATGGCATCAACTTAAACCTTGTAACTTCAACATTGTTGTCATGATGTGATGTTATTGCCTTATCTCAGCTTAGGGAAGTCATAGGCAAGTGATTTAAATCCTTAATAAAAGCTCTCAAGAAAGCCCACATCTCTAAAAGAGAGAGAGAGAACTCCTCATGCAGTGAGAAAAGAAGAAGGTAGGCCCATTGAGACTGCCCGTTCAATATCCTTGAGCCGAAGTGGGTCCCACGAAGATGGGAATGGAAGAAAAACTCCCAATGGAATAAGATACACCTGTACTAGGATTGACTCGTATCTTCTTCCCTTCAGATTGACAAAAATGATACCACATATTCTTCAATCATGCCAGAAAAAATAATCATATTCTTCTCATTAATGGGTAAGTGTTAAAAAATCTGGATTTTTGTTACTAGGTTTTTTATCTTTTTTTTTAAATTAGGCCTGGGTTTGTAATTTTAAAAAATTAAACAAAAAATAGTATGCGAGCCTGAAACATTTGAGAACCACTGATCTAGACTACGTAGAAAGAAGTAGCCAAGTGAAGTTGAAGTAGAATCCAAAACCAGAAAAATGTTAAAGGACTGGATTACAGGGAGAATGATTGTAGGGGACCTCCCTTATAAAAAAAAGCTGGACCTAAAGAACACTCAGCAACTATATATATAAGGTACCTTTTCTCTCTTGACACCCTTAAAATCAGTCCAAGTGGTCAGTGAAAGCAGTAATGGTAATTACTCTTGGAGCCATTCAAATGACTGCTCAACCCTAGGGACCCTGTTAATTGTTAAGAGAGATGTTAGATGGCAAAGATATACTTAGGTTACCATGGACAACATTGGTGTGGGCAAAGTGGTAACAGAGAAGAAATGATCTGCTAAGGGTTCCATATAGTTTGAAGAATCACAATTGGAAGCATTCAGAATCCTGAAGCTTAAAAGACAGCAATGTGATGAAAATAAAATTTTAAGAATGTATATATATTTGTTCTCATGGCCGGCTTTCAGAATATCCTTTGAAGGACACTGCAGTCAGAAAGCCAAATAGTGAATTTGGTGAGATGTAACCTGAAATTTACAACAGGTGTTTGAAAACATTCCAGTAAACAAGAGGAGCCAATTTCATTAGTTAATTTGTTAATGTAGCTGGAGCAAGATCCACTGTGAGCTATAAATAACCTTTCCAAGACCCCCAATCAGTCAATGCAGGTAACACGACATGTGACATCAAGGGCATAGATATCAGACTGTCTTCTACATGATGTATGCAATAAAAAAACATGATTTAAGGGAAATATGATAGAGCAAGTTTCATGCTTTTTACTTATTTAAGTTTTCAAGGGTAATAATTAATAAGACAACACAATGAACTGAATAAAAAATTTGATACAAACACTTGAATAGTGAAATCAGGTGGAATCAAATCTAAATGATTAGGACCAGAGTAGATCAGGCAAATTATTCACTTTTATTTGGGGACTTTCTATTAATACTTCTGTGTCAAAGACACAACTGATCATAAAACTTCATTAGTTTGAACAGCTAACAATAAATACAATCAAAATGTAGCTAATCATTTTTGTAATCATACATATAGCATTTAAACTATCACTATGCCTGTTATACTCCAGCCAGCCTGACAAACACTGGTATTGGGTGAAAGGTCTCATTGGCACTGGATATAGCAAATGTAGTGTGGCTGACACCTTATGATATATCCTCCTTTGCTTTCACTCATGGGATTTTAGAATTATTAATGTAGATTTCTCCCACTGAGGCTCTAGTTACATGACCTGTTCCACAAACAAAAATACTACCTTGCTGGTTCACCAGTTTTTATGAATGATCGTAAAGTTAATTCAAATATAATAACAATTACAAATAAATAAACAACAAAAATTAAAATAAGATAAACAAAAACTGTGATATTCATTTTTACCTATAGATCAGATTTGTAAATGACTTAAATAAAATTGGTAATAATTACAATTCACTTGCCTAAACTGATTCACACTGTTAAAGTTGTCATTTGTGAAATTTAATATTACATATATAGCACCTAAACCACAATTATGTCATATCCCAGCCAGCCTGATGAGTCCTAGTATTTAGCAACAAGACTTGTCAACACTGAATATAGCAGATGAGTGTGATTGACACAATAAAACATACCTTTGCTTTCACTCATGGGTTCTTAGAATAATAGCTATATCTTTCTCTTTTGACTTTTGAAGGCTGTAAAAAATTTAAAAATGTGCCTTTTCTTTTTTGCCATATTTGTTATCACCATCAAAATAACAGCATATTCTGCAAGAATCAATAAGCATTCC
>NW_013666681.1:159587-160462 GCF_000517525.1 Limulus polyphemus
TTTTTGCCATATTTGTTATCACCATCAAAATAACAGCATATTCTGCAAGAATCAATAAGCATTCCAGTGTGCCTGATATTGGAAGTGCTATAAACAACTTTTGGTACTTTTGATTTTCTTTCTACTGACTTAAAAGATGTTTTACAATGAAATAAAAAATAAATTTTGTAATCTTTTTAACTTCTTGATTTCCCTGCAAGGTCAGATAGTTAGAGCAGATAATAACAGCAGATTTGATAAGGAAATAAGAAGAGAAAGTGATGTTTGATAACTTAACAGAGTTTTAAGTTGCATGAGAAATAAACAGATTGGATATGTTTGGTGGACAGTGAAAACAATCTTATTTAAACACACACACACACAAAGTGTATACCTGCATAGACAAGTGGATGATTGCCTCAAAAGGATCAATGAATAACTCATCAGATATCTGTCCTTTAAGATGAATCTCAGCCAAACTAAACTCAGTTTCTTTGTCCCACTGACAGCATCACCTCATGACCTTTGATCTCTCACAACATTAGTTGGCTGTACCAATAAAACATTGTCAATTTAGCCAGCAAAGGATATTATAATTACTAATCCTTTCAATTTGGATGCTATATGTTACTGCAATATCAGCTTGGGCAGAATGGACATTATCTACTAAAAAGAACAAAGAAACAAAGCAACTAAAACAAGAAAATCTCAATAACTTTGTGGGCCGTGTGTTTATGCTAAAACTGCATAGAAACTAAATAAACAGAAAATTTCTATATAACTAAAAGGAGGTAGAATATGTGATATGCTTGCATTTCACACCTATATCAATAATAGGTGGGTAAAAGTACCAGATACTGCCCCATTTTGAAACCACTACTCCAACCCACACACAC
>NW_013666681.1:161422-162638 GCF_000517525.1 Limulus polyphemus
ACCACCACACACACACACATATATATATATATATATATATATTAAGAGATATAGACATATACTCACCTGGAACAGATGGTTTAGCAATTTCAAACAACACTGTTCCTGTTTCCATATCCCGAATTTTGAAGCGAGTAAAATCAATTCCATAAATATTGGCCTCTGGAGAGCACAGGTAACCTGTAAGATTGTAGAAAAACCTCTTTTTTGCAGATCAAGATATCTCAATATATATTTTAACAATCTCAAGTGACAATAAATTCAGGCTTGGCACAAGATTACAAAGTGAGTTCTACAAATTCATTTATACATATATACATACATAAACCAGAAGTGTCATCAGTGTGTCTCCTTTTCCCATCTAAACTTTTGGACCAATCCTAATCAAACTTATGTGGATGGCTTTCAGACCTGATGCTCGTGACCTATGCTTAAGGACCACTGTTTGTAGGTTCACCTTTTACGGCAATAGGTTTTTGATCAATTTCAATCAAACTAGGCATGCACCCTTGAGGCCCTCCTAAGGAACATCATATTGGGGTAAGCATTTAGATCTGCCCC
The DNA here is from genome assembly GCF_000517525.1 of Limulus polyphemus. Classification (NCBI taxonomy): domain Eukaryota; kingdom Metazoa; phylum Arthropoda; class Merostomata; order Xiphosura; family Limulidae; genus Limulus; species Limulus polyphemus. Next base: position 161,984 of record NW_013666681.1, read on the forward strand.
CTTATGTCACCCCTGGGGGCCCAAAGGTAATCCTAGAGAGTAACATATGGATCAGTGTTTGGATTTGAATTCCATGCCACTACCCCTGGAGCCTCAATGAGCTTCCTGTGCTTATCTCTACCAAACTTCAAAATTATTCTGATGGCACTCCAGAGAGTGACATATAGAGGCTAGTGATCTGACATGAGTCTCCTTTGTCACCACTCCTAGGATTCATATGTATTCCCCATGCCTATCTCTACCAATTTTGAAAGATACTGTCAGGGCATCTTGAGGAATGACATAGAGGTGTTAGTATTCAAATCTGCTCTCCCCCCCCCCCACCTCTCATTTTACTTGCTGGGAACATCTGTCTGTCTTTCTAATTGTCTTTCATGAAGCAACTAGAAAATTTTCAAGGAAATTTTACAATTGCTTCAGGGTTTTATTAGTTGAAAATGCATAAAACAGAATTTAAAAGTTTTAACAGTTTTTTAAGTCTATGTAAGCAATCAATGATATATAAAAAGGAGGTGACAAGAAGATGCCTGTGTTGTGAAATAAGCTTGTGAAATGAGCTTGAGAACTAGCAAACAAGGTCAGAAGCCTAGTTATGTAAGAAACATTGCCTAGAAACAAGATGAGTGCACTAGTACTTGTGACAGGTTGATGGATT
>NW_013666681.1:163579-197217 GCF_000517525.1 Limulus polyphemus
GTCATGACAAATCCTCCAATAAATAAATTTGGTGTAACAAGTAGTTTTAATTGGAATTCCAACAATTAAGCCCACCAGGGCACTACTCATTACATTCACACCTTCAGATTTTGACTGATATCAATCAAATTGAGCACAAACCCTTAGGGCTCCCCAAGGTAGTGATATAAAGAGGGTAGTTTGGATCTGACCCCTTTTATCAAACCCCAAGCCTTATGGGCCCCTATGTGTTCTCCATACTTTTCTATTGATTTCTACCAAACTTCAAAGGCACCCATAGGACACCACAGGGATGGATATATGGATCTGGCTCCCCTGTGTCAGTATTGGAGGACTTCTATATCTTCTCCAGCCATTTAACAGGTATGTCTGCTGGTATAAACATAAAGGTGTTTAACAATAAACAAGTTTTGAGCCCCTGTACCTTAGTGGCTGTTTAGTTATTAACATAAATGTATATTTTTGAGCCTATAATTCCAAGTAATCTTATTGGGAGCTTACTATACATGGATGTGTACTGATCATGAGAGACATGAAACAACAGCTGCATACATAATAGGGGTGTAAAAATTCACTCTTCTGACATTTGGGACTAACAAATTTTAGTTTGAACTACTGTGAATTGTATACATACAGGGCTATGTATTTTTCCTTTTATGAAGTTTGTTCATATGTGTAAAATCCAACTCTTTATTTAATTATTAGAATTTTAAAACATGATACCACTTGTTATTTTTACTTTTAACTCATTAAATATTTAGTCACTGAAAGCTTTGTAAAACTGGTATCCTGTTTATCAATGATATATGCAAACATGTATGTATGAATCAGTTACTGACTTATCAATTGAAATGTCCAATTATGTTATAATTTATATGATTATTTTTCATTGGGATTAAAAGTTATCTTTTATCTTAGTTAAGTTTTTATTGATATAAGATAAAACAGCTATGTTTGGGCAAAAGGATTCAAACCCCTTACTTGGAATATGTAGCCTTTTTCTTAGGTATGATGGAAAATAGCAAAGTGTTGTAAATATTAGGTAGCTGTGTGGATGTTTTGATTTTGTCATATATGTAGACTGGACAACCTACCCAGACATTTTAGACCCATGTACAAGCATCCATATAAATGTATAAACAACATCATATTTTACTAAATTACTAAGCACAATCACAACAGAACAATGTACAGAGCAATTATAAAGAAAGTTTTGCAATTCATTGCATTATATTCGAGGCGAGGAGAAATTATTCTAATTTTTGAGCTCCCCTGGGTTAGTAAACCTACATACCTACCACAACTGGATTGATTAACTGCATTATATCTCACAAGCCATATAGCATAGGATGGTTAAATTGCACAGGAATGCTAAGGGCATCATGAAGATGAAAATGCCATAATTGTCACACGCTGCCTCCAGGGAGTGCACTATGACTTAATGTCTGATCCATCACAACAACTGTTCAAAATGTGTTCTTACAGCTTCCAGCTGCTGTGACAAAGGACATTACAACAAAAACATGTATGGTATGTATCCTTGAGTCCTGAAACTGTGAGAGACTTCCCACAATACACACAACTTAAGGTACCCGAACATTAAAAAATAAGAATGTGTTACATCTTGTAAATGAGGTGGTCATTCACAAGGAAAGTAATGTGAAATGATTTTTTTCTACAAATGCCTCCACAAAACATGTTTCACCTTGATACCAATATGCAGAAGGCCAATTTCCTGAAAGAAAACCATAGTGTCAATCACATTTCATTATTGAGTATAGGAATCACATTGGTTGTGAGCACTGCATGAGGCCATGCAGTACTGACTGTGCAGGTTTGCAGTCCATGTACTGATGGTTCTTCACAAAAAGTATAGTCCAATAACAAAGTCAGCTGTGAAACCACACCACACTGTCATCTTACCATCATGCAGGTGCATAGAAAATATTACAAGTGGATTAGCTTCCAACCAGATAATGCAGTTGCACGTGTTGACACTTCATCAGTCCATATAATATATAGGCAAGCCATTAGTCATTGATTTCCAGTCTTGCAAAGAACTGCAATGCAAAATCAACATGTTGGATTAAAGCTGTCTCCTTCAGTGTTTGAGCATAGTGCAGATTGCAAAAACAAAATCACAAAGTTGACTGAAGAGAGTTGTGAACAAGTGAAATTAGGAAATTCAGACAACAGGTGACATAACTTATCACTGCTGAGCCCATATGCATGTGCCAGCTTCTGCCATGGAATGTCTTACCTGGGCTATAGTTGCAGTAGGTGTTGTTGGCCTGCCTTTACCTGGCTTATCACAAGTGCAACACGTCTTTCAAATTCTTGAACACAGCAACAATGGAACAATGCCCTATGCAAATGTTATGCACTCTATGGTATTTCCTAACAGTTGACTTAGCATTGCATATTTTGGTGCAATAACATTTCACTAGTTCATTTCTTTGCATACTTGTCAGTTTCATGTTGGTTGAATGAGCTGCACTGTGATTGAAGGCCCATTTATACCCATGGGAAATATGGAAAACATACCACAATGGTGACCTTGGTGGCAAAGTGTGACAACTATGGTATTTGCATCTGGATGACACCTTTAACACTCCTATGCAATACCACCTTTCTATGCCACACTTTTTGTAAGATGTTATGCCCAGAACTGAAATACTTTCTTTGTAAGTAACCCTGCATACACCTCAAAGTAATAGTGTACATGATAAGCTTTTATTATTTCTTGTTACTGGAAACCTATAACATGCCAATAAAGAATGAAATGATAAAAATTAACATCAATCTCATTGTGTTGTAACATCAAAGTTATTAATTACTATCAAAGATACCTGGCAAAGCCAGGCTTAAGAAAATAATGTTATAAATGGTGATGTGGGTTGTCCTATTTCTCTGTTTTGTTTTTAGTTTTGAAATTTCTCTTGGTTTTAGAAGTAGCTAAAGCAAAATTCAACATAATAAATGTGTGGATTTGCAATGATGGTGTATTTTTCATTAATATTCATCTTGCAGTATCATGTGATCCAATAAATAAAACATATATACATGTCTACAGGTCTTAAATTTTCCTTTAGCCTGGTCTTAAAAAGGTCTGAAATTTGTCTTTAGCTTGGTCTTAAATAATAATAGCAAGGATTTTTTTAAAGTATGTTCAGAGAAAGTAAGATGTTGCAATGGAGATTGGACTCTTAAAGAATACAATTGGCAAGGTTATTGTTGAGGGCTATGAGATGGCTGATTTTTTTTTTATTTGTACTGGACAAACAGGTTGTGTGCTACAGTTTAATCATCAAGCAAGAAATGTATTAAGTACAACTGTTTGCAGGGAACTAGTGCACAAACCTTGCAATAGACTTCGTACTTGCCATGTCAGATCAATCAATGGTATTGACTATACTCCAACCACTTATCATTGAACACACACACTCCCATGATTGCATTAACATTTCAATATGAACAGCAATTCACACAGTGTGATTAAGGTTCTTAAAGTCCCAGTCTTAATGCAAACAGACTATAATGATGCTAGGCCTGGTCACACTGTTTGCATTAGCAGCACTGTGTATGTCTGTCAAAACATGCCCAACTCAATTTTGGGCTCCAGATCCAGGTAATAGGCCTAAACAGAATGAATGCATGGCAAACTTGATTTAGTGCTCCCAGTTTTATGTAGACCTAGATAGAATCATGCAAAGTACTGTAATGCTGTTAAACATAGGTGCAGTGCAGAACAAACCAAAGATACAGCATCAATACCCACATAAATTAAATTTAAGATCTTTTTAAGACCTTAAAAAACACAAGGTCAGTTTAAGACCTTTTAAAGACTGCTAGGAACCCTGTATCAATGACATTGACATTTTCCTACATGAAAATATATTTCCAATAGATTATTACCTCTCTTACATAACAGCTCTTCTCGACTTATACTGCCCTCTGTATATGCAAGTTTTTGCTCGCCACTATCCTTGATACTCCCACCTACCCTCACATGAAGCAGATGTGTGATAGCATGCAACAACCTTCCACCAATAGGAGTGCAACACAACTCCTAGCACAGCTGACTCTCTATGCAGCTTAGCTCGACTTTACTTCAATGAAGAAAAAGACCCCAGAAGTGGGAAGAAAGAATGGGAGGTGTGAGAGAAGGTAAGAATCTATCATAAATATATTTTCAGTGTAGGAAAATGTTAAATTCCGATATGATATCTCTACTCACATAACAGCTAGAATCCCACACTGACTGGGTGGAGAGACTGCTTTAACATTACCTAGATAAGCCCCTTCAGAAAGCACCCAGAGGATGCCCATGGGGTGTGTAAATAAAGAGCATGTAAGACACACCTGTGGGAGAATACACCACTTCTGAGCCAGGTTTACTGTTCATCTGTGAAACTTATGTATTGCAATAAGGGCAGAATCACAGGAGGAACCCCATAAATTAAATGAAGAGACCCCTGGTGTAGAGTGGATAGAGCACGGTGAACTGTAAAGAGGAGTTTGACTTCAACCAACAGTAACAGTACCATGATAGGAATACCCAATCCATGGTAGGAAGAAGGTCCTCTAATGTTCACTTCAGACAAGGGAACCGGAGGGGAAGAAGATCATCCATTCCAAAGACCCATATCATTCTGTGTGCATTTCCAACACAACCAGCATCAGTACCTCATGGGAACCACCATCCAGGTAATGTTAGAAAGATGGACAGAATTGTGGAGGTTCAACTCCAGTCCAGAAGCAGGCGGCATTGGGAATAAATCATCCAGTCCATGGTAGAAGGAGAGCACCTGGGCTGGCCATGCAATGTGAGGACTTATGTGGCTGGTCCAGCACCAACCAACACCAGTACCCCCCACAAATGGATATCTGGGCAACAGAAGGAAGGAGGGTGCCCAGTTGGAAGGGTGAACTACACTGTGGCAGAAATCATCCAGTCCATAATCAGTTGGCATCTGAAAAAGAACATCAGGTCAACTGTAGGAGGAGTATCTATACACCATCTACATTGGCAAAACACTACCACCTACTCTCAACTCAGTGGAATTGAGCACACTCAGGAGGAAGCCTCCACGGTCCACCACCCTAGTGGCTAGGAGCTGGTAAGAGGTAAGGACTCCACTAGAAGAATGGGGGGGAATTGAACTGAAGAATCTGGAAGAATGCAACACTGGAGACAGAGCGATGGGTGACCGAGAAACCTCATATTGAAAAGCAGACTGTTCCTGATACAGCCACACCAAGGAGCAACAGGGATGGGCAGCAATTCCCTTCTGCTTTACTCATTGTAGTCCATGTGTGTATTGTCTGAGGCAAAAATATTTATGATGCAAAACACCATGAGCAAAAACTTCCAAGTTGTCATGCTGAACACCCCATGTCAACAACAATCATCAGGAAAATTGAAAGAATAAGCCAAACAAATCAGCTGATGAATCCAACCTGTAAGGGTAATAGCTGAAATATCATGGGAAAAGGAAGGATTCCAATGAATAAACAAATAAGAACTACGAAAGGGAGTAGTGTGAGCAACATAACAGCAGAGTGCCCAGACAGAATATAAGAGAAGCTCAAAGTCAGAATGAGGGTAACAGTAAGAAATAGAAGGGAGGGAAATGGGGGTGAAGGTAAATTCACCCTCATGTGAATGGGCAGGAAGACCAATCCAGGTAGAGGATGACATGATGTGTGAGAGACATTGAGAGTGAACAAAACCAAATGTCAATATCCACACACCAAGAAGAGGAGGATAAAGGTCTTTAAGGAGAGATGACATAAGGAACAGGAAAACATGGACACAAGAGAAGAAAGTGTGAGAGTTTGGAAGATGAAATTGAGGTCCAATCAGGGAAAGTGGTAAGGAGTCTCAAGGAGAGTGGTAGGACACAGGGGGAAACAAAGGTGGAAGAAATTAAACTGAAGGTTCATGACCTGAGAATTGAAGACACAGTAAAATCTTGTGAAACAGAAGGTTGCTGACAATGCCATGCAATAACTAGCAATAGTGGATACCATCAGCCCCTTGTGGAAAAGCTAGGTAAGGAAGGAGGTCAGTGAGGAGAACTGAAGTGCAGCAAACTAAGTTCTCTAAAAACAACAAGTAACTGCCTGAAATTTCATGAGTAAAGCTCAAGCAAAAAACACATCTAAACACTACAAATGTGAATTGAGAAGTGAAGATGAGCAAGGATTTGTGTTGCATTCCTATTGGTGGAGGGTTGTTGCATGCTCATTTGAATGCTATCATGCAGCTGCCTCATGTGAAAGCACATGAGGGTATGTGGGAGTCTTAAGGCTAGTGGTGAGTAAAAATTAGTGCATATTGAGGGCAGTACAAGTCAAGAAAAGCTGATATGTGAAAGGAGATAAGGTATTGTATTGGAATTTCTTTTACGTTTTGTGTCAACCAATTAGGTTTTATCTTTCCTGTTATTCTTCTCCTCTTTTTAGGATTATGCCTATCTTGAGTTAAATTCAATTTCATTTTTAAAATTTACCAAATATGTCTCAAATCACCTTTTAATTCACTGTTCCAATTCACCAATTAAAATGTTGTCTCATAGCCTCAAAGTTGGATTTCTGAAAATGAACTAAAATTCTACCTCAACATGATCACTCTCACCCTAATGTCCCGTTAATTCATCTCTTGCAATTATATCCGCATTCGCCCACCCCTTGGTTGGCTCTCTGACTATTTGCTATAGAAAACCATTTTGAATCACTTTAGAAAATCTCTCTCCATCAATATTTGACTCCATACAATTTCAATCAATGTCTCCCATAATTATTGCATCAATATTCTTATTATTAGCAATCCTGATCTGATTACACAATTTCTCATGTACATCATCCCTTCTGTCTGATCAAGTGGTCTATAACAATTTACAATTACAAACTTTCTACCCTTAAAACCCCTGCAGGCAACCCATATATAGATTCAATCTCTTGAGTACCATATTTTGTCTTCAATCCTGACAGGCTGCAGTTAATACCTTATAGAGTGAACCACCCTACCACACTCTTAAAAGGTCTATCACTATCAAATGAAATATCAAAAATACTCCTGCTATCAGTGTTCTCCAAATCTAACTAAGTTTCAGTAATTCCCATTATATCATAGTCTTTCATTTCCCCTAGAGTTTCTCTTCTCTCCCCTTTGAAACATTGGTATGAATCTTACCTCACTTGCTCCAGTCCTTATACCCCACTATATTGCCCATAGCAAGTTAAATCTTGTGATTCTCTCCACCTACATCAATGCACTCCCTATACCAGATTTGTATATAAGCTCCCCAATATTACTTCCTATTTACTTCCAAAGTAGTAGACCTGTAACCACCCATATAGTGGGGAGGAAGGGTGGGAGACTATGAAAAGAGGTAAGTATTATTATTGGAAATACATTTTAGGTATAGGAAAATGTCAACTTCCGAAACACACTTTAGCAAGAATCCCACACTGACAAGTTGGAGGAGCTGGGGAGGGAAGATTCAAACAGAAAGCATCAGTGTAGAAAAGAGATAAGTGAAACTGAGATGTAGTAATAGCACACTAGTGGTGTCTGCACTACTTCTGGAATAGGTATGCTCTTTGCCCGAACAACATGAAATCTAATTCCTGAGTGGTAAAGGACAACCAGCCACAAAGGCAACATCCGAACCTTGTTAGAAGAAAATGAATTCCTCTAGGCTCCAACCAGGCAGATGAGATCCCATGCCTGATCGTTGGAATTATAAGGCTATGGACCTAATTCTTGATCCAAAGCATGGTGGCTGGGGCATGAAGACTGCTTTGTATTTGGCCTTGATTAGTAATATGATAGTATTGGAACCCAACCTGAAAGTTACAGAATATTGCATGTCAAGCTACCAGAATTACAAAGAGAAGCCAAGCAACACCAAGTGGACAAGCCCTCATCCCAATATGAAGAAGTGCAAAATTCAACACCCTGAACTCCGAATTATGGGACTTGTCACACCTCACTCAACATGAAGAAACAGAGATTACCCAGCCTGGGAATACGAACTGAAATCCTAACTCCCTAGCTTGAGGGACAAGGCAACACCCCCTGTCCCCAAAATTACAAGGAGGATGTGGAACAAACTAAGTCCAACTAACGGTACAACTAATGATCATTGAAATGAAGAGAATGACCAAAAGGAAGGACCACACTCAACTCAACCAGATAGCAATGAGTCATCTTTGAACCAAACTTACAAGAAGGCTCCTGCATAACCTGGTCCTGCTCCTACCATACATCTGGGAAAAACCATTATGGGTTATTGGTAGCAGGGCACTCAGCTTTGCCCTCTTCTCCTTGAGTGGAATAATGAGATAAAGCATCATTCAGGAGGAATAAACCCCTGTCCACTACTCCAGTGATTGTAAAATGGAATGGTAAGAACTCTCATGCTCCACTAGTAGAAAAGGGGTGTATACTCAGGTCGTGGAGTCCAGAGGAATGATGCTCTGGAGACAGCGCAACAGGTCAACCACATCCACTATTTTGAAAAATTGACCCTGATTTATTCAATCTAGGGGTCAGCAGGAATGGCCAAAATCCTCTTAAGCTTTACTCATGATAGTCCATGAGTGACTATCCAGTAGTGTATTTGTCTTTGTGTTACAACTGTTTACCACCTGGAAAGTGCACCAGCTGGTCTTATGGAACATAGCTTGTTGCTACCATGAAATTTTTTATTGGTTGACTGGTAGCTAGTACAGATTTGGAAATCAGCATACCAAACCAGGCAACACCCACCACAGAGTAAAATCCAAATGAAAATGATGAGAGGGTCCCTGAAAAAGAACAGAAATAAGCACAAAAGACATTAAGTCACTTACCCGTCTTACAAAGTAGCCAGGACATGGAGAATCGCCACAGAGGATAGCCAAAAACCTTCTGAGGACACATCCACCAAAACTTGTAAATAATGGGATATAAAAGTATTAGGCATAGCTCACATACCAGCCTGTACAATCTCCTCCAGCAGCCAGGAATAACGAGATATGGAGATTTTATGAGATGAGACCTGAAGAAGTCTGTTCCTCCAAAGAAAGCCCAGAGTAAGCAATATGCATCAATTAATGGCCTCAACCTGTCAGTGTGATAGGGAATAAGTCATGTGACACCTTAGGATCCCAATGGATAAACAAATGGTGATGTGAACCCTGAAATCCTTCAGTGAATGCATCATAACATTGAAGAGCCTGAACTGGGTATAAAAAAATAAAAAGTCTGAGCATTCATAAAAATGAGAAATGGGTGGGGGAGATAAATAGGAGAGAAAACCTTATCCCCTTCTCTAACTGCTGAAGTTTTGGAAAGAAAGGACCTATTGGGATACAACAGAACACAAGTGGAATGGTAAAGAGTCCTGTGAACATGAATAACAAACACATCCAAATGTCGATGTCCACTAGCCAATAAGAGAAAAAAATAAGTCTTAAACAAAATGTAATATATGGAACATGACACCAAAGGTTCAAAGAGTGGATGAGATAAGTGGATAACCACTGATATGTCCTAATTAGAAACCTGGAATGGACATCGAGAATGTCAAAGGGTGAATGAGATAAGACATGGATAACCACTGGGGATATCCCAATTAGGAACCTGAAAAGGACATTTAGGATGGATAAACTGGGGACTCAAAAACTTGATGTCTTCCAGAAAAATGAAAAGTATCTGACAAAACTGCCTTATACATAGAAGTGGACAAAGGTGCCAGACTGCTGTCGAAGGAATCATGTCATAAATGGAGAAACATACAGCACAGTGGAATGAGAGGGATTAAAACCATGCCTGAAAGACCACTGGTGATAATTAAACCATTTCCATTGATAAACATCCAATGAAGAATAACGAATAGACCTTGTTCATAGAGATGCCACCAGAGAGGTCAATATACCTGACATATTGCAGTGGACTGCATAAAAGCCAAGCATAAAGCCAGATAATTGTGATCACCACGTGAATAATGTCCAACCAAGGCTGACATAAGAGGGATGGTTACAAGAGGTTGACACTCCTGAAGGTACTGAAGAAATGGAAACCAAGGCTTATCTAGTCAATATGTCACCAACAGAAAAACTTGACATGATGAGGAGCGAATCAATGCAAGAATCCTGGATAATAGACAAATCGGAGGGAACCCATAAAGATGAAGATCCATCCAATTATGGCTGACAGAATCTATGTCCAAAGCCAAAGGGGGAGTGACACAACACCATAAGGATTGGAGCTGGGCATTCCAGTGAGTGGCAAAAGCATCCATCTGAGACCTTCCGAGACAAGACCAGATCCAATGAAAGACTTGTGGATGAAGCATCCATTCTGTGGGAAGAGCTCTACTGGGACAAAATAACTTATTGGCCACTAAATACATAACACCTGGGACATGACAAGCAAGGAGAATAATCTCATGATTGTGAACTTAAAAGAGAAGATCTAATGTTTGAAAACATGACCTGGATTGAATGCCCCCTTGATTGAATATGTAAGAGACCACGGTGGAATTGGTCAAGTGAAGCATTACCACCTTCCCTCACAACAATTCGAGAGCTAAAGATATAGCTCATTAAACTGCTAGAAGCTAAATACTGATGTGGAGAGAAAATTCCTCTTCTGTCTGCAGGCCCTTGAATTCCATATCCCTACACAAGCTCCCCATCCCTGGAAAGAAGTGTCCATGAAAAGATTTATCCCTGGACATGGGGGCAGAAGAGGGACACCTACTGTCATGTTGTCCATGTTCAACCACCAGCCAAGATCAAAAAGGCTGGAAGCCAATAGGGTCAGTGGATAATCCAATGTATCTGTGCAAATGTTCCATTGGTCCCATACCAATCACTGAAAAAATCACACATGGGCCTGACCCAAAGGAATGACTGTCCAAGGATGCCCACACACCAGTGGAGATGACTGTATGAGAAGAATAGCCCATTCCATGTCCTGAAGGTATAGAGGAGAAGGTTGGGCCCGATTGAGATGTGAATTGAAAAATGCCCCTAAATGGATGAAGTACTGTGTAAAAGTATGAAGAGACTTCTTTTTTATAAGAAACCCAGCTCTCACAGTTTCAGATAGAAGAGCATCGAGTGTGAAGTACTGTCAAGTGGTGGGAAGGAGCAAGAAGAAGCCAGTTGTTCATATAATGGTGATTGTAAATGCCCAATAAGTGAAGATGATGTGAAAAAGATCTGACTATCTGGCAAAAGATGTGTGGTGCAGATGCAAAGCCAAAAGGTAGAGTGTGAAACTGAAAACCTGTCTCTCATGCACAAAGTGGAGATAATGATGTGAAGACTCCATGACCAGAAGATTAAGATAAGCATCAGCAACATCAAACTTGTCATTCATAGACCGAGTGCAAAGACCAGGAAAGAAACAGCTCCATGGGGCTGGAGAAAATGATTGAGATGAAAAAGGTTGATGACAGATCATAAATTGCCCATCTTATTTGGTACTACAAACAAACAAGAATAAAGATTTCTAGATAGGAGTCTATGCACTCTATGGCCTCTTTGTGCAGAAGATCCTGGATGGCTTTTGCTCGATGACTGGATGTAAGACAATCCTTGGGGAGTGGAAAGACAACTGGTATGAGAGACAATGGAGGAGGAGACAAGAAATGAAGGATCAATCCTCTTGTAAGAACCTGAAAAACCTACTGATCAGTGGCGAAGGTCTCCCATACAGACCTGAACTGTCTGAGTCAAGCCCCCTAGGACTAGACCCCATAGAGTAGTCACTGTTGCCATTGTTAGTGTTCCACAAGAGAAGAAGATTCCCCCTGATAAAGGTGGAATCTCCCTAGTGTTCCAATAGAATGTGGAGCCAATGCAGGAGGTTTAAAAACTCGAACTGGAGATGCAGGAAACTATCCAGTAAAAGACCAGGAAAGTCAAGAGGCTCATGTCAAAAGAAAAGAATGGAGATGGACCACATCCACCCAAGATTCCATGGAATCTGGAATACATTCAAGAATTGAATGTCTGAGAAAAGGAGCTACTCTGAGATCTCTAAGGGCCAAAGAAGGAAGTTGAACATTCTCAAGCAAAGCATCTCTCTCCAAAAGATCCCAACAACAAACCAACCAAAAGATCAAGGAAAGAGCAGAAGCTCTTAACCTTACTAAAGTAGAAGTTAATAAATGACTAAGATCCTTTGAAAATTGAGCAGGAGCAGTTGTAAAGAAAATAATAAATGCAAGGCTGTTGTAAGAGACAGATGAATCCAGGAAATCTTAGTTAGGTTAAGACCAATAGAGGCATTAGGTCTAGAACCCCAAATAGAAAGAAGAGCATCTAACCTCTGAGAATCTAAATATGAGTCCTCCATGTAATGGAAAGCTTAGGCATGCTGATCCAATAAATAGGGAGGAAAGGCATGGCAGCACTCACTTGCAACTGATAACAAATCTCTGAGCATGGACAGCAATGTCTAGTAAAGGTGGAATGTCTAGGTAATCAGCCAAATGACTTTCTCCCAACAAAGAAGGAGGAGAGTTGTAAGCCACAGGAGAAATGCTCAAGATATTATAAATTTGATGTATTAGGTGCAGAAATGGTGCAGGAGGCGGGATGTCCATCCAAGGCTTGTGATGAGCTGTTTGAGCAAAGGAGCGAGGTGGAAAAAAAAAAAAAGAGTTCTAATTCTCACCAGTCTGCCCTTGATCCCCTAGAAGCTCAGCCTTTGAGCCAACAAGAGAAGAAAGATCATACCTCATCTAAGACTCCACCTCTCTAGGTATGAGGGATTGGACATCTTCTGTGGAAAGGGGGCCTTCCCTTGAAGCCTGGGCAATGCTAGACTTCAGAGATGGCAGATTAGGAGCACTAGGAGACTTTGTGGCAGACATGAATGTAAGAATTCATATCCAAAATGTTTTTGTTGTTTAAAAATAAACAATAAATTCAAAACCCAATAAGACAGTAAAAAAAAAAAACATCCAAAGTGTAGGAATAACTAAATTTATACAACATGTAAGAGAAACCCCCAGCAAGCACATAAAACTGTTTGCCATAATGTTTTGCCATCAAGAACAATGAAAATAAAGTAATAACGGGGAGCTTATATATGGATCTGGTATAGGGGTGCATTGACAAAGTTGGAGAGAACCACAAGATTTAAATTGCTATGGGCAATATAGTGGGGTATAAAGACTAGAGCAAGCAAGATAAGATTCATACCATTGCTTCAATGGGCAGAGAAGAGAAACTTTCGTCAGGATAAAGATAAGTGTGTTTTGGAATTCATGACTATTTCAATCATTATATTATTGTAGTATTATATATGAATGTATGCTTTCTCATCGCATGTTAGAGTTAGCTTATCAGTGTTTATGTCCAAAAAGCAACCTGCATAGAAAAATCTGTGAGAAGGAGGTTAGGATTTCCAACTTTTTAAACCATTAGGGACAGGAAAGCCATGTCAGGATAGAGGTAAAGATAACTTCAAAATGTTAAATGCTTTAAGTCACAGAGAAATTATAGGTTCAAAAGGATCATACAATAATGCTTATAGATGTTAACATTTTCTTGCACTGAAAATGTATTTCTGATAGGTTCTTACTTCCACATATCCAAAAGCTAGTTTGCCCTCTAAGCATTACTAAAATTTTTTGACTCATAGCACACCAGTCTTTTATACCCTATCTGTTCTGCACCATTTCAGAACATGTACTAATCATGTTCCTACCCTCCACCAATCATACTGAACCCTCTATACTAGTGCAGATAGCTCCCTCTACTATTCTAGAACAATCCTCACATTCAAGAATTGGCAGGTATAAACCAGAAAAACTGGCATATCAGTGGGGAGGAAGGTTGTGAAGTGGGTGAGAAAATGTTAACTTCCAAACCAGTCTTACCTCCTCTCATCCAAAGATGGAACCCCACATTACAAAGGTGGAGGGACCAGTGAAGGCACATCAATATTCAATCAAGTGGAAAGCTACTGCACTGAAAGAACAGGTGAGCAGAAATATGAAAAGAAATCACACCTGGGAGATATGGCAGTACTTCTGCAACAGGTATGCTCTTCGCCCAGCAATTCACACAGTAACAGAAAGACTGCAGAACAGAATTGATAGGCACTAATGCATTTAGGAAAGAGACGTACAGCACCAAATCAGTTGAGAAGTGCTGTATAAATATGACTTGAAACAGTATGGCATGGACAAACATGGAAGGGCTAGCATGTAAGCAACAATGGGCCCGAATAAGTATGTGCCATGGGTAGTGCCTTGAATTACATCAGAGTATGTCAAGTCCGGTTCATCCAACAGGCAAAACATCCAGTGGAAATGCCTTGTATACAATATTGTGATCAACAAGTGTGGTCCTCCTGGTCAAAAAAAAAAATCCTAAGGAAGTGCCATGGTTACATAGGATTATGAGAAAAAAATAATTGCAGGTATGAAATGATTGTGAGGTTTTCATAACCAGCCCATTATTAACACATACATCATACTTTGTCCACATATGTAATTGTGAGGGTTTTCATAACCAGCTCATTGTTAACATATACAACATACTTTGTCCACATATATAGCAAGCTGTAGTACCAAACATAGTATGGTGCCAGACCATAACAAAGTAATTAGACATGGCTAGGGCTAAAGGCCTATGAATTGTATATGAATAGGTGCAGTTCACATAGGCAAAAAACATCCAGGGGAAGCACCTTGGGATACATTGGGTTATGCCATGACAGTCAATCTGGGCAAAAACATCCAGTGGAAGTGCCTTGCGCAAGCTTGTGAGATCAACAAGTGCAGTCCACCTGGGGAGCAAAACATCCAGGTGAAGCACCTTGGATATACAATAGTAAGGCCAAGTGTGGTACCCTTGAGCAAAAACATCCAGGGGAAGCACCTTAGAATACGTTAGAGAATGCAAGTGCAGTCCATCTGGACAAATACATCCAGTGGAAGTGTCTTGCATAAGATATAGGGAACAACAAGTGGAGTCCACCTAGGCAACACCCAGGGGTAAGTGCCTTGGATAGATAAGATAAGGCCAAGTGTGGTCCACCCCGGCAAAAAAAATATCCAAGGGAAGCACCTAACTAATCAACCACTGAGCAGAGAAGGAATGAAAGACCTAAATTATCAAATGCAGAAATTATGTACATCCACAGAGGCTCACATAAACTCGTTAAATATGGGTATACCTACTGGGAGTGAGGAATATGCATTAAAAACTTACCACAGATTTCCTGGGAAAAAAGAACAATACCTAAACCAGCAGATAACATGGAGGCACAGTAACAGGTGGAAAGTGCCATAGAAAGAAATTTGCACTCAGTAGTTATATCCCTCCTCATAAAAAATCTTACATGAAAGGAAGAAATTGTCGGCCAAATGTAAGACAAGCACTCCCTGTGAACTCAAGTCTGTGCTACCCCAGCAGACATCATCAACCCCGAGACTTAGGGACTTGTGTCAGAACCACTGTCTACTATCACGAGAATTTCATGATCTACCATGTTAAACCTCGAATTCATATGAACACAATAGAATTCAGAACACAAAAATATTTCTAAAACAAATGACTAGAAACAATGGAAATCCAACCCAATAAGTGGAAACTGATATAAATTTGTGATCAAGCACAATCAAAATTATGTAGTCACCTGGAAAACGAGTTAAAACACATGTCCATACACTGGAATACCAATCAAGAAAGTGAGAATTGTTCTAGAATATTAGAGGGAGCTAGCTATGCTAGCATAAGTGGCACAGTATGATCGATGGAGGGTAGTCACATGATCAGTATATGCTCTAAAATGGCATGAAACTGATGGGGTATAAAAGACTGGTGCACTGCTAGTGAACATTTTTTTTAGAAATTCTTAAAGGGCAAACCAGGATTTAGAGAGTGTTAGATAAGAAGAGATAAGAATATTTCAAAACCAAAGAAACATCCCATGTCAGCATATCACAATAAAAAAGATGAGAGAAGAAATGATTTGCTAAACCTTGAAACCACACCATTTTCCAAAAGAGACTTAAATGAGAATAAAAGAATGTACTTAAGAGCTTAAAGACAGAAAATGATAGATTTTTATCTTCACACAATTATAAACAAAAGTCATACAGGTAAACAGTAGAAGACTGCTTGGAGTTAATATCCTGACATTTGCAATGTCTTCACCTTCTGTTGAAGGGTAAAGATACAGCAAGACTAAGGATTTAATCTGAATGCAAAAAGGCAAAAATTTGCTTTTCAGATAAAAGACCTACATTTAGAGTAAGTTATACTGTCCTGCCACTAGCAACAGCACACTGCTAGGATACCTTTAGAGACTGATTGACTATTACATCAAGATCCATTTTCTTCATAACACTGTTAAGGTTATTCCCATCCAAACTATACTAATAATTCAAATTATGATAACCCACATGCATTATTTTGCATTTATTATAATCAAAAACCATCTGCCATTTATTTGTCCATCTCATAAAATGATCTAAATCCTTTTGTAAATCAGCAGTATCCTCTTCACAGCTAGCAACACTAAGACCTTAATATCATCTGCAAATTTAAGTAATTTATGTAAATCAAAAAAAGCAAAGGTCCTAAGACTGAGCCCTGAGGTACCCTCCTGTGACATTAGTCCAGTTTGCCTGAACTCCATTTGTAACAACCTTCTGCTTTCTTCCATCCAGCCACTCTTCTATCCAATTTGCTAACTTATCCACTGCACTTACATAGATATTTTTATACAAGCCTTTTATGTGGCACCTTGTCAAATGCTTTCTGAAAATACAGATACACCAAACCTACACCCTTACCCTCATCTACATAAGCAGTAACTTTTTAAAGACTGTCAAAATATTTGTAAGGCAAGATTTTCCTTTAGTGAAATCATGTTGACTATCCAATAAAATTTTAAACTTTGTTAAATGACATTGCAAAGCACCTAATTAGCAGACTTTCCAAAACTTTTCCTACAACTGATGTAAGACTAATAGCCCTATAACTACTGGGACAATTTTTATTAACTCCCTTGAAAAGAGGAGTGACATTAGCTAATTTCTAATCCTCTGGTACCTGCCCACAATTCAAGGACTGACAAAAAATAGTAATAAGAATGAATCTCTTTTTTTCTCTCTCTCTCTCTGAAAGTGTCAAAACTGCATTCACAAAACAATACACATTCTATCTGTATTTGAACAATCTAAAAATAGATTACATTACATGTGACAGTCAAAAAAGGTATCCCCCAAACCCAAGATCAAGCAGTACAGGATTCAATTCCATGAAACAGCAGAAAAGTCTCTTGACTGTTTATCTATAACAGCTCAAGGTGAATTTTGCACTCTCTCTCTCAACCAGATTTAGTATGTCCCAAAATTTGAACTTAGAAACATTTTTAGATTATTAGATAAAAAATATATACAATGGGAAAGTAAGATACATGGTATTTATATGCTACAAATGTACTCACAGTAGCCTCATTTATACCCTAGCTATACTTTGAAGTAATTTAAAGCTACTCAAAATTTGGTTTATGTTTCTTGGCCTAAAGAGTAAGAAAGTCTGAAATTCTTTTTAGTTTTGAAAGTTTAGTTTTAAACTTTTTATAATTCTAATGTAAAAATAAAAATAATATATAACAAAAGTTTTTATCTACTGCATCAAATAAATGGTGATCATTCTAAGCACAATTTAAAATAGAGATATGATTCTTCCATAAGGAACAACAAGAAGAACATTCTGAACTGTGATAGTACTTTGTTAGAGAATTTACAGGAAAGGTCTACAAAAAAAAATGTAAAAAGCATAGTATTCTATCTGAAGTTTACTTGAGATGAATACATATAATTATATCACATCTCCAAGTGGCTCATAAAGCATTATACATCTCAATAAATTTCTAAACTATTAAAAGACAATATGGATTATATGCATTGATTAAATATTTTTCCAAACTGATACTGTCATTTTAAGCACTAAATTATAAATTTTGAATGCTACAACATAGTTTTATTTTTACTAGCTTACAAGCTACATATGTTCATATATATAGTTATTTTTTTATATGATGTTTCAAAAACACAAAAGTACTACTACTATCAATATTCATGTAACATACATATGTTTTAACCAATGTTTACCTTGCTATTTCTTTATGTTTTATATTCAATATTACTATTAAACAAGTTAATTATTCATTAATTTTTGGAGTTGATTCATTTGTTCTACATCACTAATTTTTGTTTATTTGTCGTGTTTTCTCATCTGCATGCTATATTTTTCTTTTGTTCTTTTGTCATAAAAGCTGGATAACTCCAGGTTTTATATTTTTTATTATGTTTCGTTAGTCTTACTACTTGAAATTCCCACACTTATACTGTTATAGATATTTTTGTCAAATATTTGCTATAATTTTTTTCATTGCATCTTTACACTTATACTTTAACTTCTTAAATCCCCAAAATACATTTCATCCCAATTATTTTTTGTTCTCTATTTCTGACTTAATGTTTTATACAAGTATGTTTTGTTTTCAATTTAGATTATTATTATTATTTGTGCTAAAGATTAACCACTAGTGAAATCTGTCAAAAATTACAGTGATAAGATTAAGAACATTTTGAAAGGCTAGTGCCAAAACTACTAGCATTTTCAAAAACTTAAGAACCTTATATTTAATCTAGCCCTATTACTGTTAAGTCAAATGGTCCATGGAAATTATCAATCTCAAACTTGAATACCTAATGTCATAACAGTAACACAGTCATTCATAATTTATATTTTAAATGGCCTTCGATTATAAGTTAACTTGCCTTCAGTAACCTTTGAAAGTTTTAAAACTTCGTCGGGTGTAATGTATTCCTTTTGTAACAATTCTTCTTCTGTTACGGCTTGAGTATTCGATGAATTCCCAATTCTATTGTTGCTCTCCGAAACCTCATTTCTTGACTGCCCAATACATCTTCCAGTGGAAGGAAGCACTTTACACGAACTGGAACTTTTGACTGCACTCATTCTCTAACAGAACTAGATAAATATGAGCTTAATGTTTATTTTTATATATAATACGCTCTTAACTAATAGAAGAAAAATTAGGGAAGTAATACATAGACTAGACAACAATGTTTGTTAGTATTAAAAACACCTGCAAACCATAGCGACCACAAGCACAACAAATATTTTACCCACCGGTATTTCGCTGAGCGCGCCCTCTCACATATGATACTGTTAGAATAATTCGACAGCACAAGTTTCAGGCATAACATGCAAAGTTTATCACAGTTTTGGATGCAGCAGTGGTGCTGTTAGCTGGCTGTTCAGCTTTAGTTTTATATTTCGAATAAAGAGTGCTTCTTTTTTCCTTAACGTACATTCATCTGTCACTGAGTCTATTATTTTTTCAAAGGAGAATGGTAACAAAATATTGCATACTATAAAAGAGAAAGCCATTTAAATGAATACTTCTCATGAAAAATGTATTATTGGACGTAGAATTACTCGTGACTAAGAGGTTCAATTTAACAATAGGAGAGAAATACTTGTATTGAAAATTTCTAGTCTAGAAGAATTTTTCTCCTGCTCTTGTCTACTACACCTACACCCCTGAAGATTTCAGTGGAAGGGAAGCACAGGTGATTGAAGTTCGCTGAAATGGATTACAACTTGAAAAGTTTGAGATCACGTATGAAGGTCTTTACCGAATTCTTAGTGTTGCATGTCTGATCAAACCAACCCAAATTCTGGTGAACATAGTTTGGGAATGCTATTTGTGGATACTATTCACCAGTCAGAGTTGTCTTCCCTGCAAATGAGACAAGGGACACTGGTGGGTGGAAACCATGACCAATGGGGTGAGGTACCTTTCATGACCAAAGGTACACTATAACATTGATGACAGCTCGGATGATACATAGCTGTATGATGAGCCACCTGAAGTAGCTCATTGCCCTATAGCCCTGAACCAGGGGTCGACTGTCCATTTGGGTGTCAAGGTCCCAATGAGTGGTTTCCTCGGAACTGAGAAGATTGGCGGCATTCTCCTAGCGTTTGTTGAGATTATGAGAGATAGAGGATTTGGTCCACTATATCAGCTTCTGTGATTTAGGCCAAACTGATTATGTCTCCAATTTTCAAAGGAACAGCACTAGAGAACCTTAAAACGTTTCAGGCAGGTCTCGGCCTAGAATTTATTTACTCAGTAAATGGCTGTACAACTCCTGGTCCTGAGCTCAGATGGCGTGTACCTTGCTGCTGTCAAACATATGGATAAGGAGCAGCAAGATAACTGGGAAACAATCAGGTACAAGCTGTGTTGCTAATTCAACCCAGTGGAGAATTTTATAGTCTATCAGGCCACGTTTAAGGTTTGGAGGAGAATCTGGACTGAGAAACTGGAAACCTTTATGGATGATCTAAACCAATTACAAAGGAAGTCTACCCAGTAATGGCCTTGGCAGGTCAGGAGAACATATTGATTGATAATTTCATTGAGTAACTCTCCATTATTCTTATGCAACAGCATTTGAGTGTGCGAGATATCACCACTCCCACAGAAGCAGTGTCTATAATGAAATACTTAGAAGTAGTCACTTCAAGCTGGCCTTTTAAAACAAAGAAGTCTACAGTGATCATAGTAGTGACAATTCTACAAACAGAAGGTGTGAGCTAATTACCTCCACTGTAGCAGGCTAAACCAAGTCAGAGGATTAACAACTAGCTGCCTCTGTGGGACAGAAACATGATACAATCACACTGGCCACAAGTGATTGGGCAGGGCGATGTGCACCCATCTATGGGGCACATCCCACAGCAAGATCTCTCTACTGGATATGTACTGTAGCAAGATCCATCCAAGGAATATATACTGTAGCCATAGATGATATCTTCACTTGGTCATCATCCAAGAAAGGAAGAGCATACTTTACAGTATAGCAGAAATATCAGAGCTATTGGTTCCAGTTAATGACTCAGCAGATGTCTACCGACCTATTGATTATCACAATAGGCAACAGTATTGCTACTTGCCATTGAATCAGCAGATCCAACAACAAGCAGAGGATATTGTGTCAAATGCTCCAGAAAATTGGTAGAAGCTAAGTTGGGATTGTTCATTACCTTGGAAGAATACAGCAGACAGTTTGCACTAAAGATTTTAGTGGTCAGTCGACCTATGTCAGGTTTGTGTAGAGATTGGTACATGCCAATAAAGGTACAAGGGCAAACGTTTGAATTCCTGGTAGATACAGAAATGGCAAGGACATGAATAAACATTATAATATTTTAAGCCCTCGAGTAAGACCAATACTATAACAAATGAATATCAGTTTCATTGTGGCAAATGGTAATAAGCTAAATGTTAGAGAAAAAATGGATCTATGGCTCAGTCTAGTAGATGACATACATGAAATGAAAGTAGTTCTCTCCAATATTGGAACTGGACTTGACATCCTCAGGATAGATACGTTTCGTGGGAAAGTCATCCAATGACACCTAGATTGAGCCAAAGAACAGTAGACTGCAAGAGTTTATGTAATGAAAAGAATGATAATACTTCTATGTACACAAGCGATGTATTGTGGTTTAATATGTACAAAGTTTAATGTAACGATGCTGTATACTGTAATCATAGAAGCTACACATGAAATAAACCGTTTCTCTAGAAAGCAGACAGTATTAGAATGGGCAGTGATCAGTCCAACAATGCATGAAGTTTAGTGTTGCTCTGTAACAATGAATGATCTGCTGATGGATATTACACTTAAGAAACTGCAATGGGAGTGATGCCTGTTCTCCATCGATGATGTTTCGATTTTGAACACACTTTTAAGTCCACATCTTAGAACCTAAAAATGGTATTCCACTGCATACAAAAGGCAGGCATGTAACTGAAGCCAGGAAAGTGTTTGCTCACATGAAAGAAAGAAAGAGAGAAATTGAATTTCGACAGACATGGCTAAGCTGCAGTAAGAGATTTTCCTTGACCCATGGCAAAGTGAGAAATCCATAGTTTTCTTAATTATGGGTCATACTACTGAAGATAGATGTCCAACTTCTCGAAGATAGCAGCACCATTGTAGGCTCTCACGAAAGTGGAAATGCACTTTGAATGGAATGTGGAATGTGATCAAGTGTTCTTATCCTTAAAACTAACTTTAGTGGATGCTTCAGTGCTGACTTATGCACACCAAGACTGTAAGATTCTCTTGAACACTGAAAACCAATGACAATGGAATTGGAGCAGTGTCATCACAGTTACAGGACACAGTAGAACATCTAATTTGCATACATTAGTTGTATACTCATAGTTTTAGGATGAAGATACTGTAGTGTATGGTGACGAAAGAGATGCTTCCAATGGCTGTCTTTATGAAACACTATCACCACTACTTCTGTGAAAGGAAGTTCGCCATCTGGGTGGACCATGCTTCTCTGAAGTTGTTAGTAAACTTTCAAAATTTCTAGAAGATAATAGCATGTTGGATAACAACATTGCAAGAATATTATTTTATCGTAGTTCATCACTCAGGCCCACAACACAGAAACACTGACAGACTATCTTGCTACACATTGAGACCTTGTCTGTTTCTGGAAATTTCTATCCTGGATACTATGTAGCAGCCATAATGAAAGCTTATTATCAAGTAAATGACTCCACTGAAAGATGGATACCAAAGATAATACTTGAATAACTCGAAGATGAGCAACTGAAGAACTTTGACATATCACAGAAGCATATAACCTGTGACACCTTTACAAGTAATTAAAAGTGCAAGAAGGTGTGTTGTATCATTGTTATCAACCAATAAGACATGGTGTTCTGACAGGGGTGCAGTTAGTAGTCCCAAGATCTCTATGGCGAGAAATACTCTAAACTTTACATAACACAAATACTGGAGGATACCAATGTGCAATCCTCACTTGTATTAACCTTTGATACAGGTTATTCCCTGTGAATGTCATGTATTATTCCCCTACAAAGATATGTCATCTAATGTCCCCAGGAGTATGATGGTAGAAGCACATACATCTGCCCATTAATAAAGAAGTGTTGTGACTGAATAGTGGATGTTCTAATGTGGCGACTGGGTGAGGATCACCTAACCTGAGTCAGTTCAACTGTCTAGGACTCAAAAAGTATCAACCCCCATTCTTTCCAACTGGAACAGAGGCCCGGCATGGCCAAGTGGTTAGGGCACTCGACTCGCAATCTGAGGGTCGCAGGTTCGAATCCCCGTCCCACCAAACATGCTCGCCCTTTCAGCCGTGGGGGCGTTATAATGTGACGGTCAATCCCACTATTCGTTGGTAAAAGAGTAGCCCAAGAGTTGGCGGTGGGTGGTGATGACTAGCTGCCTTCCCTTTAGTCTTACACTGCTAAATTAGGGACGGCTAGCGCAGATAGCCCTCGTGTAGCTTTGCGCGAAATTCAAAAACAATCCAACTGGAACTGGGCTCTGTATACATGACAACCAGGTGGTAAATTAGTGTAATATATACATGACTGTTTAATTTTAATATGAGCATTATGATTTTGATAGTTTACATAGTGTGAGTATTAAAGTTAACTTATTTTTAGAAGTGACAGTTTGGCCAAGATTGTTTACTTAACTGTTAATGAATCATTCATTATATAGTTCTATTGTTGTGAACTAATGTCATGTTACTCAAACCATCTGAATTTTTCTAGTTGTGTCAAAAAGTTATTTATATATATAGAGAGAAAGAGATCTAGACTGTGTGTTTGTGAGTTTTGGCAGAAAGAGTTTATAGTACCTAGTTTTAAAGTGAAATTATCATCGATTGTATTGTAATAACAGAGCACAGAAGGATAATTCGTCTTGTCAGTTGTGTTCTAAAGTAAAAGACCCAGCCTGTGTGGTCTTTGACAAAAAGAGACGATTACTTAAAGCTCTGAGAATGACTGTAGTAATCAACTGTGTAATGCACATTTTTATATATGCTTGACTTATTTTAATAGATTATTTTAAAACAAGTGGATTCTGTGCTGTTTATTTGTTGTTGAAATTTATCGCCAAAATAACACAGACACATACTGTAAAGAATCCAGACCATACTTATAATACATGATATTGGAGAGCTAGCTAGGATACTACAGAAGTAAATGGCAGAGAAATGGACCAAAACAGTGGGGAAAATGACCTATATATGCACAGCTATAGTGGTGATGAAAATATTGTAGAGATTGCAATCATGCTATACAACCATGTCAACTGATTTGATAAGTGGATAGAGAGAGAGACAAGCGACTTGGACTCAAAGATGGTGATCTATGAGAGTTTGTTGAACAACAACAGGATTGAGAGAGAGGAGAGCAGTAGCAAAGAAGAGAGTAAGAGAATGAAGAAAAGGAGAGAGAAAAGAGACTAGAAACAGAGAGAATAAGAACACAAAAGTGAAAGAAGAAAACGAGAGAAGGAAGAGACTGGAAAAAATATATAGAGAGAGAATAAGAGCTCAAACTGAGAAAGAAGAAATGAAGAGAGACTGGAAATAGAGATAATAAGAGCACAAATTAAGATTGCCAAGCTCACACAACAGAAAAACAAATGACCCAAGAACGACAATGGGTCAGACCAGCTGACCCAAGCTGCCTAAGTTTGTTGAACAGAAATACGAGATGAATGCTTTTCTTGAGAGGTATGAAAGTAAGAAGTGGAAAAAAGGTGACTGAGCAGTCTGTCTCAGCCCCCTTCTCACAGGAAAAGCCCTACAAGTGTATGCAAGCATGACCTCATGAGATGCCATGGACTATGATAAGTTAAAAATGGGCTTGCTGAAATGCTATGAACCTACCAAGGAAAGTTTTCATTGGAATTTCAAAGAAGTCAAACCTAACACTGGAGTAACTGTATTTCAGTTTGTGGCACATCTATGGCACTACTTCACAAGTAGACTGACATGGCCAAGTGTGGAGACAGTTTTGAAGGACTGGCAGATCTATTGATATGTGAAACAGTTCATGATCATGTGCTTTACTGACATGTCACTGTTTCAAAAAGAGAGAGCACCAAAAGACGTGGAAAAGATGAGCAAACTAGTAGAACAGTATATGGCAAATTCAAGAATAACCTGTTAAAGTTGAAACCAGGGGTGACTGACCAGAAGCAGATGCCAAAAAAGGTGACAAGAGGTTAACAGACAAAAAGGAGAAGAGATGCTATGATTTTTGTAAAATGAGGTTGTCTTTATTCTGTTTCCTCTGGTAGTAATATCCATGGTCACACTCACTCTTTTCTTGTTTCATGGCAGCACCATCTTTGTGTGTAGCTCCAGCTGCTTTATGTTGAAAGTTTTGTGGCAACTTTTTGATTACAGCCTTACACTCATTTGGAATGTGCAGATTGATGGTCTGCTCAAGTTAGTGAACAGATAAAAAACAGTAGCAGTAGTGATTTTAGCATGCGACAAACACTGAGAGGTGTTAACAAACCACAACATACTACTAGGTGAAGGCTATGTCGGGGACAAGAAAGTGAAAGTCCTATGAAACAGTGGGTGCATCAGTGCAGCATTGAGAATCAGTCTAATATCTGATGACCAGATGATGAGCAAGGTACATCTGTGTGATTGGATTGATGGAACAGTGAGAAAGAAAGAGTGTGCTGAAAAAGATGTGCCAGGAGAGTCCACGTGACTGGTGACAGGTACTTACAAGCAGTATTATTTGCTTACCAAGAGGTCCCACAATCAAGTACAAGATTTTTACCCTTTGAGTTATTGTACGGAAGAAGAATATGAAGTCTTATGTAGATATTGAAAGAATGTGAACAGGAGAAGAAGAGTCAGAAGTGAAGAACACATACCAGTATGTGTTAGACCTCAGAAACACACCGGAAGAGATCTGTCAAATTACTTTAGGCAATTAGAAACACTTCAATGACAAGGATTGATGTTTCAAGTTTGGAAAGAAGGTCGTGGTTCTGCTTCCCACAGGAACAACAAACTCACCCTGCAGTGGAAAGGACATTTTGAAGTGCAGGAAGTGGTCAACATAATAGACTATCAAGTGAAAGTGGATGGGAAGACCAAGATCTACTACGGCAGTTTGTTAAAGAGGTACTTTGAGAGGGAAGAAGACCAATTAGTGCAGCTGTTGAAGCTGAGATGGACAATGTAGATGAGGTTGTCATAGGTGCAGAACCAGAAAATGGTCACTTTGTCATAGAAGACGAAGACTTCTGAGTGGAGATGATACATACAAAAATGTCAACATCAGTGAAGAACTGACTGGTAAGCAGAAGAAAGAGTTGCAAACCTATTGTGCTAGTACATAGATGTCTCCACAAATAGACTAGGCAAGACAAACCTCGTGAACCCAAGATCGAGACCACAACTAGGGATATAGTCAAGTTGAAACCCTACCAGATACCTTGTGCAGCGAGAGGCCTAATCAAGGAAGAAGTTGAGGTGATGTTAAAAGCCAGAACCATTAAGCCTTCTAATTCAGCCTACTAATCACCAGTGGTAATCATGATGAAGAGGGATGGCTCAAACTGCTTCTGCAGAGATTCCCAGAAGGTGAACCTCATGAAGAAGTTCAACTCTGAACCTATGGGCAACCCAAAGGCTATCATGGAAAAATTAGACGGGGCCAAGTTCTTTACAAAGATTGACCTTAGTAAAGATTATTGGCAGATCTTGATGTAGACATTATCTAATAGAAGATATCCTTTATAACACCAAACAGATGTTACCAGTTCTAGAGGATGTTGTTTGGGTTACTGAACTGAGCAGCAACATTCAACAACATAATGAGGAAGATATTTTATAAAACCATCATTATCGAGCATTATGTGGACAACGTTCTGACCCACACAGTCAGATGGGGAGGCCATCTCAAGAAACTCAGAGAGCTGTTCAGGCAAGTGAGGGCAGCAAATCTGATCATCACATCATATAAGTGTTATATCAGCTGTTCTGTTCTAGACTTTGTTGGAGACAAGGTGGGCAACCAACAGATAGCCATAGATGAGAAGTTAACCAAGATGCATCATCAGCTTCAACAACCAAGCAGCAAGTCAGCTCCTACCTGGTTAATGGGATACTATAGGAAATTCATCCCAAACTACTCTAAAGTCGCTGCACCACTGATCGACCTGACCAAGAAAGGCCAACCCAACACGATGAATGGGAACAAGCTCAGCAGATGGCATTCCAGAAACTAAAGAACATGTTTTTGAAGTTCGCCAACCCTAAGAATGCTAAACTTCAAGAAATTGTTCATTGTTGAGGCTGATGCATCAGATGTTAGAATTGAAACATTACTTCTGTGAGAACATGAAGACGGACTGTTTTCAATAATGTACGTCAGTTAAAAGCTGTTGAGTAGTAAAATGAACTATTCTGTGATCGAATAAGTGTCTAGCCTTCATATTGTTACGCCTCCGTTCGTAAGTTAATTTTCCGTAAAAATTATTTCCGAAGAAACTTTAGCGATACAAGTCCTTTCTTAAATAAAACTAGTTTACTCTTTCTGAATACAACTTTGCAATACACTTAATTTCCACAGTCGCGCTATAACAAACGCTATGTTATGACAGCGGAGGTCACGTGACGCTAGTAACACTTCATGCACTTCTAGAACGTTCATGAAACCGCGAAAGGTTACTAGATTCGGTATTCTTGTACATATAAGACGGTCAAGACGTGACGGCAACAATGGGTAATTGAACTGCGGACAGAGAGAGACGTATTGTTGAGCACGTGAGATGTTCGTTGTGAATTATTATATATATATATACAGCAAATACAATATTCCAAAAATTCCTTTTAATATCAATAACAAACCGAGTGATAAACAACAATAATTCACTAACTGTTTGGTGACTCTCACGGTTTCTTAATGAAGCTTCTGACAGAGTATTTATTCACAGATTAGGTCACGAGAGTACAACTTTATGCGATCATAAACTTACATACTATTCTGCTATATTAATAGTACCTGTTCGTCACCGCTAGGGAAGCTGGTGTCAGTTTCATCATACATACATATTTATTCAAAACACAATTGGTTATGTAGAAGGTGATTTAGAGTTTTATTGAAATCAAAAATTCATAGATAAACTAAACGATGTAAGGAAATAATATATGAAAGATAAACACAACCATAATCATAAAACAATTAATATTTGCTCACAACAGCAGCTTTTTCTTTCTGGCTGAAGAAAAACTTATGTAGTTTAAGAAACCACTGACCTCTCCCCCTCGCGTTCTGCTGTTCAGATTGAGAAACTTCAAAAGTTTGTAGCGTAAGTTACAAGTTGAAAACCTGCTTTGCGTCTTCTGTGCAAAAGTTGTTTGATATTTCTTGGTTCAGTGCTCTGCCCTGAAGTGGGTCGCTTCAGGGTAGGATATATAAAAGTAATGGTTATTTATTCTCGCTCATTCACCTTTTGCCTGCCAGTTTTGTTTGGAACTGACAGAGCATGGGAAGAGTAGTTGCATGCGATCATCTTGCCTTTCGTCATTCGATTATATATTAACCTTGAGCGGCCATCCACCCCCAGCTGCTAAATTATCACTTCCATGAAAACAACACACGGTCTTTTACATTCAGGTGCACAGATGATGGTTTCGCACTTGACCGAAAGGGAAACCCATTAACACGTGGCTTGATAAACATTACATTGAGATGCCGGGAGCAGAAAATTTTGTTTGTTTTTAACCACAAAGCTACACAATGGGCTATCTGTGCTGTGCCCACCACGAGTATCGAAACCTGGTTTTTAGCGTTGTAAGCCTTCAGATTTCCTGCTGAGCCATTGGGAGGGAAGGAATAGTTAGTGAGTAAATTATTTGAGTATAACCCCATGGATTTACATGTAATACAGCTTATTTAACTTATTGTGAGATATATAAAATATAGAAATGAACACCATACTGGCTTGAGGGTGAATAAAACTGTAATGATGAAACTATTGAGTGAACCATATTTGCATTAAACATTAGAAAGCAGACAAATTATTCCAGTTATTAATATTAATTTTCTGTAAGTAGTGATTTCAAAAGTATACCGTGTTATTATAAAATAGAAGAAATAAAACGACTTGAAGATTTTATATTTTCATAGCTCCCGTCCCTAAAAGAACTAAATTTCACCAGAAGTATACTGAGAATAATAAGTTGTATTTGGAAAATTTCGAAAATGGTTCAGAGTGTTATACAAAATACCACAGATGGTGTTCGTCATTCTCAATCAGCATATCAAAGCTATCCTTAAATGAAGCATCATCTGACTTGAATAAAATGGGTGTTAGTGTGCAGGGTACTGGGAAGATCAATGAACACTGAACTTTGTTTAATTTACATTTTGTCGCTAGATACCGCCACATTTGTACTAAATGGTAAGTGAGATTTCAAATGATAATGCGCGCGCAACTATGAAAAAATTCAAAGTGATTTGAAATGAAAACCACCATTACTGTAACTGAAAACACTCCAAAACAAACGAAGGACACACAACCAATAAACGCCCAAATACAACAAAACGAAGCAATAAATAAAGTAACAGAATCCGCCAAAAACATATTCTACGATACAGAATACAGCACAATACAGAAACCCTCAAAACCAAGATGACAGTATTACACTTATCATTAAAATAGCTATTGAACACCTAACACCAATACTACCACAAAGAATACGGTATACAAATACACAGCATACATAAGTCCAAAATCACACACAACCAGAAAGCATAATGTGAACGTAGCCCTGAAAAGGAAAGTCGTAAATAGAAATAGATTAACAACCAAACCCAAAAATCCAAAACATAGAATAAAAATAACAATAGTACAGGAGGGAGGAAGAGGTCTATTAAGAACCTGACCCTCCCGGGTCGTTAAAGGACCTAAATCCCGATGAGAACAAGAGGTGGCAGTATTAATCGAAAGAAGGAGTATGACGTTTGTGAGGAAAGGGCGTTGGCATATTGTTACGACAACGGAAGTCGCGTGACGCTGGGAGCATGAGCGCTGGAGTTTCTCGAATAATCATGAATTTGCCCGGCAGCTGGAGTGTGATCTAAATGCCCCCTTTTTTACTATATAAGCCTGGCAGAGAGGCCAGCGATATACAGATAATTGAGTCAACCAAACAGTAGTGACGTTGAGCCGTAAATTGTGTGTGTTTTGCAGTGATTGCATAGAGCGAAGTTATCGAGCTTGTGAATCGATGTGATTTATAGCGTGTATTATAAAAGTTGTTAAGTAAAGAGACGAGAAATGTATTGATTGTGAAATTACTGTGTATTACAAAGTTGTATCGAGAAAGAATAAACTAGTTTTAATTAAGAAAGTACTTGTATTGCTGAAGTTCCCCAGAAATAATTTATACCCCAAATTAACAAACAAGCAGATAAGTAACAATATCAATATGTAGGAGCCAAGTAAAGTTGGGCAAGTTTAAAGAACGTGTTGTATTGGTTTTACTAAAACAGAACTGTAGTCGAAAGAAGGAATAATAACTTCCGCGTGCCTGATATGGAAATCATTATTTAATTACTTAATTGTTTAAGTCTTTCAGAAAATGTAGGTAACATCACTGTAAATTTCAGTATTTTTACCGTTTTGGATGATTTATTAGCGAATAATTTTGATGATTTACAATAATGACAAAATGCCTGAAGAAGATGTAGTATGTTTTACCATTAATAAAACTCTTCCTTGTGTTTATAAGTCCTTGTTTGCCAACTTATTATTATATTAACATAGTGTGCTTCCTAACTCAAATATCATTATATCACACAATAAACTAATGATAGCGAAGAATTCTAAATGTCGATGGGTTGCCATAATGCCGTTGTATTAAAACATCACATATTAAATTAATAGTTTTTACTATATACTATATATGTGCAATTAGTTGAGAATATTTAATTATAAAATTTTTGTTTGGTTGTTTTTATTACTTTTTAATTGGTTCACGCGTCACATTCTTTTTTCCGGCTCTCCAATGGCACAGCGGTATGTCTGCGGAGTTACAACGCTGGAAACCGGGTTTCGATACCCATGGTGGGCAGAGCACAGATAGCCCTTTGTATAGCTTTGTGCTTAATTTCAAACAAATAAATCTTTTTCCGAAATGATGATTCGTTTTACTGATCTCTATAACTATACCCAGTTTTCACGCCTGTAGTAGGACAATATTTTTGTTAGTTTGTCAAACACAAAGCTGTATAATAGGTTTTATTGTGTTGTATTTACAATAAGTATCAAACCGCGAATTTTAGCACTATACAACCTCCAGCTTAGCCACGATCCCACTATTTTGGCGACAAATAATAAATGCATACAGCAAATGATAATATCAAACAGACATATACAACTGATACGATATGAAGTTTAACCGTTCTCATCGTGTCTGTATTCATGAGGAAGGGGTCAAAACATATGTGTACAGCGTAAGTCAACAGACTAAAATAATATGTGTCATGTTTGTTTAAACGTAAACACAAATTTACAGTTTTAATAAAAAATACTAAAAATATTTAGTTTAACTACGATGTTAAGTTTACATCATAATACCTGTAATTTATTGGTGAAATGTAAGGGGGCAAATGCCCTCTCTTGCCCCTTTCTTCGAGCGCCTATGTCTCTATTTCAAATATACTCTATAGAGAGAATTTGTCTCCTAAAGTCAGTAGCAGTGGTGGGCAGAGCACAGATAGCCCATTGTGTAGCTTTGTGCTTAACTTCAAACAAACATAATCAATTCAATTAATAAAATAATGAGAAATAACGAGACGGAATTATCTCCCTTTTTAATAAATTTTGTTTATACTTTCCTGTATTTCAGTTTTTAACAAAGATCTGTTTACCTTTTTCATCCACTTTATAATGGGAAAAAGGAGTAAAACAGTTAAGATATTTCGTTATACAAGTAAAAAATAGCTTGACTAACTTAAAACATTAAAATGTGGGAATAAAACGTATTTTTATGCTTTTCATTTTATTACTCAGTGTTCTGAAATGACAAAAAGTATTTCTAGTCATCATAAACTTTTGAAAGGTCTTTAATAAGGAGTACTGAAAGTGATTGTTTTCAAAACGACAACTAACATACATATATAATTTGTAATGAAGGATAGGTGATGGGGAATTAGGTTGTATCACAAGAAACAAAACTAATATGCTTATAAAATAGAGGATTAGCTTTCATACAACTTTTGTACATTATGTGCATATGACTATTTCAGAAGAGTCTATATTTCTTATTTGTGTAACAATATGTGAAAACAAACACTGAATTTATCACGAGACATCGTACTAAAGATATGCTACTACATAAATAAATGAATAAATCATTCAATGGAAACTAAACATGTAAGATTTCAGTTAATAGGCTCAGAAAAACTACTATTCCAAAACAGATGTTTTCTCACACAGATTTTGAAACAATGCTATGGTAACATGAATTATCTTTTCACTTAAGAATTATACAAATCGTTAAATACTTTAATAAATGAAGTAACATTGATGAATGATATAGTGTTTTGATCAAGACTTTGTTACATTTCCAGCCAACCCAATGAGCTCTGGTACTGGACAAAAGGTCTTGTCAGCAGCTGTGTGCATTGCAAGGTGTATACAGTCCACATGCTGTTGCGTCCCTTCTCATTGGAAATCCCTAGTAAAGGGTCAGTAAAGAAACACTTGTAAAGAAATATGACCAGTCTTATTGCCATATGTTCATCTGTTCCCACAACTCAAGAAAGTCATCGTACATATAGTGTATATTAATCATAAGTTTTTGTTATGTGAATTAAATATAGAAGCAAAAACTATACTACAGTACGTTAAATATGTACTAAATCATATAGAACACAATCGACTATACTCGTTCAATATTTATAAAAACGAAACATTAAGTGTGATAAAAACTTTTAAGCAGAATGTTAAATGCGTTAATAACACTATCTGCCTATAGAAGCATGTGTACTACAGTTACGTATATAAATTAAAACTATAAACATAGGTCGAGACAAGTTGAAATCTGTATGCAATTCTAAGGAAGTAACATTATCCACCTATAGAAACACCATCTGCCTTTGTAATACAAAAAATTATAAATGAAAACTACAGTAAAATGAAATATTGAGACAAGAACACCTTTATTTTTATGCTAAACCAATAAAAAATATAAATATTATAGTTACATTTTTAGGATATATAGTTAAATCAAGACATTGATGAAGTAATCACAAGTTGAAACACGTTGAGACACTGAGCTCATCATCCTATTGAACTATTTATAGAAAAACCATCCGCCCTGGAGCCCAAACCTTAGTAACACAATTTGCCAAGTAATACCATCCACCTATATAACTTTAGCAATACAATCTACCTACTAACACTATCTGCCTTTGTAGAACACACGTAATACAATTAAATATATAAATGAAAACTGTAAACATCGCAGCACTAACCTTAGCAACACAATTTTCCCGTCGCCTATAGAACCTTAGTGACATAATTTGCCTAGTTTCGTTTGGTTTGTTTTGAATTTCGCGCAAAGCTACACGAGGGATATCTGCACTAGCCGTCCCTAGTTTAGCAGTGTAAGACTAGAAGGAAGGCAGCTAGTCATCACCACCCACCGCCAACTCTTGGGCT
>NW_013666681.1:198174-198816 GCF_000517525.1 Limulus polyphemus
GGTAGTAACTTCATCAAAACCTTCTCAAAACCGAGTAGAGTTCCTTCTGCAACAGTGGCTTTTTCAGGTGACATGTCTTCAGTAGAGTCATTTGTTCCATTGTTCACTTCGTCCCAACTGAAATGTCCTGGACCGTGATAACGCCAAAGCCTGTTGGCATTCACCACCCTTGGCTTACCCCGCCGACTACATTTTATCATGAAAGTCACGTCTGAGAGACGATCCACTATGTCATATGGGCCTTCCCATGGAGAAGACAACTTAGGAGACTTCCCTTTGATCTTCCTTGGATTATACAACCACACCTTGTCTCCTTGTACAAAGCTGACTTCATTAGATCTCTTATCATAAGATAACTTCATCGAATCAGCAGACGTTTTCAAGTTTGAACGCACTTGATGGGGAATATCATCCATCCTTTCCGATAACACTTCCTCAAACTCTGACACATTCTCAGGCAACTCTTCATAAGGTGGGCGTCCTGTTAACAGATCCACTGGAAACCGAAGTTCCCGACCAAACATCAGTATATTCAGTGGCTTCATGCTCTGCTGTCCTATAGGCCATCAACAGTGGAGGGAGTAAGACATCCCAGTCATCTTGGAGGCTATTACAAAACTTTGCCAGTTCCTGTCCCAGTGT
>NW_013666681.1:198955-214693 GCF_000517525.1 Limulus polyphemus
GAAGAAATCACTAATAGCCGAAGCTACAGTTGTAGCTTCCTGATTTGGTATTGCAAATGTGGGAGTGGAGCATCAACCACTCTCTGGGGTGAGTGTGTATTTCGTATATATTTAAATTGTTATAACTTATATTGTATACTTTATTCTGTGTTTAATTTGGAGAGCTCTCTGCCTTTCACACTGATGATTACTTATGGAAAACTTAAGCCCAATGGCTTTGTATCTTTTTTCCGGGAAGATTTCATAAATGTATTTTTTGTATATAATGACGATGCCATCGCTCTTTCACACACGTGAGTGTGTGAAAAAGAGCACGGAGTTCAATTTTTGGAGGTATTGCTTTCGTTTTGTTATGTGAGTGTATACTTTGTAAATTTTAATGCTTATGCACATAAATGTTGCGCACATGTGAAAAGCGATGTTGGCTTTCCATTTACTACTTTGTTATTTTCTTAGTATTTTCCCGTGAAATGATAAAGTTAATATTAAATAGTTTAATTTTCTGATTACTAGTTACTTTTGTCCAATTTTCATTGAGTAAATGTTTTTCTTTTATGTGGTAGATTTGATTTTTATATCCGAAATTTGAGAGCCTTAGTTATTTTTAATTTATTTCGTGTGAGTCTGCCTCATTCGCTAGAGAGTAGTTCTAAAATATTGTTAAAATTATAAAAAATTTCTTTGTTAAAGGGCTGTTCTTCTTTCCTTTCATCTCAATATAGTGAACAGGTTTTTTGTATTAGTTTGTCCATTCTTAATTAGACAATGAAGTTTTGCGTTTTTTTCATTTTCTTATTTAATTCTTTTTACCGTTCTTGTTGTAAAGCAAACTGTCCAGAAAGGGATGTTTATAATCTTGTTGATGGACACTTTGATTTACAACAATAATCATTTTAACATCTTAGAAAAGGCAAATGAGAGGACGCTAGTATCGTACGAATAGGTTAAAGGAGACGAATTATTAATAATGGCATCTATTGTTATGAAAAGTGTTAAGTTTTATCGGGATATTCCTGGCTTTTATTCTCTAATTACTAGGTATGTTTTGAAGCATTAAAAAATACCAACGTATCATTTATTAAGTTGATAGTTGTAATATAACTTTAAGCAGCTGATTAGTTAAGTAAATAAATTTAATAAATAAATATATATCGTAGTCGTAGCACGGTTTGTTCAATCGTAGTTAAACGTACGGTAAACTTTAAATTAATTAAAGTTAAACCCGATTCGCGAGTAATGCTAAGTAAAGGTGACTGAAGATGCTGTCGTTTCAAAAAGTCTGATCTGGAATTTATTTTAACCAATAAATAGCATCATTTGACTTTGTGAGTAATAAGGCGAACTACTTTTTTGTTTTTAAACTTTTAAAGTGATACTGATAGTGATACATCATACAGACAATTAACTTAGATTTTAAAAGTTAGTCTCTAGAAATTAGAACAAGATCCATGAAAGAAAATATTAGTATCACGCGACTTTCTAGTTTCTGCCAAATTTTGGCAAATTATGCAAAAATCGCATGCCTTATTTTATTCTATGTGTTTTTTGATTATAAATTGGACTTGTGTAAGGTATCATACATGATAAATGGCGTTGTAAAGGTGGAATTTTAAAATAGTTGTTTTACGTGTTTGGAAATTGGAGTGTTCTGCTTGTGGGTATGATTACAATGGAATTGCTATACCATTACCAATTAAGTTGTCCAGGAAATTTGGGATACAAAGATATGTGGAACACTCATTTATAGTGGGAGAAAAACAGTCAAAAAGAAAAGTAAATTATGTTAAAAAAAAGATGATGACATGAATAATAATGCTTGGAGATGACTTGAATGGGTAATGATGAAGAACTTTAATACAAGTTTAACATAGCAGCAAATGTACAATGTTTTGACAAGGTTTTGTCATCATCAAAACCTTGTTGAAATGTTGTACATTTGCTGTTACGTTAAACTTATATTAAATTTCTTCTTCATTACCCATTCAAGCTGTCTTCAAGCATTATTAATCTCAAAGTGGGTTCCTTGTCATTGAAAATGATGATATGAATGTTAATGTTATAACTGTTGAGAACTAATTGCTAACAAATGTCAAAAGTTTGGATGATTTTTGTAATTACTGTCCCAGGATTGTAACTTGTAAGCAAGAAGGAATATGACAATGAATTTGGAAGATATAGAAGGAAAGCTTTTGAAATCATGTATTCTGTTGATCTTGAACAACTCATAAATGAGATTATGGCAACACCAGCAGGAACAGTTGTTTTAATCTACTTAATTAAGAATACGGTGGAGGTATATACCATTTTTTTCAGTATATTCAAAATAATTCAAATATTATGCCTCAAATAGTTGTTGATTTACTGAAGCAACTGTATGACAGTAGTACAGAGCATTCCTACTGATCAGTAAATAGAATCTAAAATATTTCTAAAGAAGTCACAATATAAGAAAAAACTTCCAATATGCCAGCTTTATAGAATTAGGTGATATTAGTGCTTAATAATGCATAACTACTGTTTTACTTGTTGAATATCATTATTATGACTATAGTATAAAATGGCATGTTCATTTTCTAGGAGATTCCACTTGTGAAGTGTCAGGTTTCCTGAAGTATTGATGCATTCAAAAACAACATATTTTTTGAGTGTATTCAATTACATTGGGAAATGTTATCTAAGTGCCAGAATTAGCCATTTAGATGTTAAAAGATAAAGTTGAAAGTGAAACCTGAAAAATAACTTGGTATATACGTAGAAAAATCTCATAATTATATATTAGTTAATGAGTAGGACTAAGAAGTTATACAAGTTTACTTACCTGAACTGTGTAACTTAAAAGTTAAAGTTTCAAGTGTTACACTAAGGATTTTATAATTGTTGGAGTAGTTTATGTGAAATAGATGGTATGACTACTTTACGAAATTTATGCAAAATGTACATGTCATAATCTTAGTAATACTATGAACATAAATAATAACAATTACTAATGTAGGTAGTTATGTAAATTGCAGTAACTGATAATTTTATACTTTTGAGAGAACATGTATGTATTATTATTATTATTGATACTGGTACTAGTCTAAATTGTTTGCTAATGCTATTACTATAAATAGGCTTAAAATTAAAAAGGTTGGTTCATTATTACTTATTAACTTATTTTTTCTAGGGTTCTTAAGATATTAAAAAATAAAATACTGAGTTTAGAAGTGGGAAATTTTATGATGCATAAAAATGACTAACATTAATGCCAGTTCTTTGGGCTGAGAACTGCAGGTAATGGCAAAATTACAGGAGACATTTAATGCCCATATTGATCTTGAGTGACTGATTATGCATTCAGAAATTAGTCTGTTAGACTGTGAAGTTTTATCTTTGAAATTTGGACAGTATAATACTAATCTTGGCCTCAGGTCATACAAGTTACGTGAGAGCTGCATGGGTACTACTTAGAGAAATATCCCCAACTCATCATCTTTGATTTGTAGCTCATACTATGAACCTGCTTTGTAAGGCCATTTGCAGGCAAAGAACTGTGAGTAAATGTAAAGAAGCAATGGAGCAGATTATAAAGTTCTTTGGAGAGAGAAATGTCTCAAAACAAGTACTCAAACATATTCAAGTTGAGAAAGGTAGAAAAGGATTTTTTGTCAAGTTCCTGAAAATATCAAGCCACAATAGGTCTGCAGGTTGACATCCACATCTGTGCCCACAACCACAAAGGTCTGCTTAATAATAACATTTTTTGTATGCAAGTGAGTGATGTATTAGGCATGTTGCAACTAATCTTGCATCATTTACAAAGCTGGAAGGTGACAAACTAATGTTGTCTGATATAGCCCTTATCTTAACATAATATGTGGACAACAAAGTTTTTCAAATCATCCCTGATAAAAGTAAAAATTTCAAATCATTCATTGTTTTTCAGGAAATCATTGATTCTTCTCTTAAACTCACCACTACTGCTAGTAGCAATTCAGTCCATGAGCTAATAACCTTGTTAGAAAAATATAACTATGATTCATTGGAGTTTAGTGTTTTTGTTTTTTTCTAAATCGTGAACTTGTGTTCATTCATACTTTGTATTCAGAATACAGCGTAAAGAAATGAGAAACCTTTATCCTGTTGATCAAGAAGATGAGGAAGTGCACATTTTGTAGCAGTCATTCTTGTTAGAAGTTAATGAACAGCTCTTGATGATGTCATTTTCCATATACTGAAGATTTCTTTTTCATCCTGTCTGACTAACATCCTACATTGTGAGGTTGAAATTTATGGTCCATATCTGTCTTCTTTCTTCAATGAAACAATATTTTGGCCTTCTATGCTGATGCCTACAGAGGGGATTAAAAAGTATTGGCAGGGAAGTTTTATGAAAGTCAATTAGGATCACTCTACCTAACATGGTTGAAGACTTAGTGAGGGTTAGTTTCTATATGATAAGCTTTCTACCCAACTGAATTACTTATAAATGCAAAAAAAAGTGAAACTAAAATGGGTCAAATAACTTAATATTGTGCAATTTAATCTCTATCTCATCCCAGATAAGACATTAACAATGACAATAGAGAAAATGTACTAACTTTAATTTAAAATGAACAAGCTCTGGCCGCTGCATTAGTGAATACTAGTGGGACTGGCACTGCTAAAAACCAGGACAAAGAAATTAGGATAAAGGAGCAAGTGGAGATAAACTTGATGAAATCAGTGACTCAAAGTGTCACTACAGATAGAGTATTGGTTTGGAGATAGAGACAAGTAATAAAAAGATTTTGAAAAAAATAAGGATGATGTAGGGATGGCAATGCCAAAAGTACAGAAACAAGGTAGGAATGAATACAAAAATCCCTACGTAAATAGCCAAACTTTTCCAAGAAAAACTTTTATCTACAACTAAATGTTAAATTCCTTTCATTTACATGAATTCAGGTTTGAATAAAAGCATTTAAATTGAATAATGCTATAAAGTTTTACAATGGCTAATTTCCATAAGCTACTTACATAGGGATTTTTGTATGGTTTTGTATATTCATCCCTACCTTGTTTCTGTACTTTTTGGCATTGCAATCTCTACATCATCCTTATTTTTTTTTTTTAATTGTTTATTACTTATTCCCCCCTCTTTAGGAAGGTGGGAGTTTTAGCCTGGCATGGACATCATGTGTTGATATTAGTGAAGTGCTATACTGTTTCTGCACTCCCCAAGTTAAAATATATTCTTTACCATTAAAACTTGTGTACTTGAAAAATGGTTGCACAGTGATTGAAATGTCCTACTTATTGTAAAAGCTGTAACTTGTAATCAGATAGATAAAGACTGTTATTAATGATTTAATTTCTGTTACTGTTTTTCACAAATATCTAGTTTTATCAGAAACAGAGTTCTTGAATAAAAAAACTTGTAGATATTAAATAGGTATCTAAGAGTGACTTTATTTATTCAGAAACACTACCTGCCTTTCTGCGCTGCTATGAGTTATTACCTCACATTCAACAGCCATGAAATTTTACTTGCATGCCACAAGTATTGAACTAACTCCTACCACTACAAGTACTTACATGTATTGTGCCAGCTTATGATGTAATGGTCATTATGCTTTAGCCTTCCACCAACAGAATGGTGACATGACCTTTGTATATAATATCTGTGAGCACTAGCACATGATCATAGGCTATTCTTTCCTTGGCATATTTTGTGTTCGTATGTGTTCATGGACCTGACATTCAGTTGTTATACCTTTTGCCCATTTAGTACAGCACACACCTGCATGTGTCAGATCTTGGATTTCAATCTGTTGGAGGTACTTTCGATGTCTTGGATAATTTAGCTTCCACATTCTTATTGAGTTGTGATTAACCATGTTGTACCAAGTTAACTGATGATATTCATGCTTGTATGCATCAGGTGGTTGGTTCCCTTCTGCCTATTTCTTCTCCTATTCATGTCCTTAGTCATGATGTTTTTTGCCGTCTATGGAGCCTGTGGATGGTTTTGGCCAGCTCTTCTACTTTTGGTGATTGTTTTGAGCTCTTCTTTCCCTGATGAAGAAAGTACTTCCTCCTTTTCTGTTTGCTATGCTCATGAATTAGGTATGTGATATTCCATCCATATATAATGTCTGTTTGCTTATTTTGCTTCATGTTCCTTCTGTCCCAACTCTGCATTTTTCCACATTTTTCTTGTTCTACTCTTCTCTATGATTCCTTTGTGATGGCTTCAGGTCCTGGCCCTTTTATATTTCTTCTTCATTTTTTATATTTTTCTTTCTCTTTGCAGTGCTTCTTTTACTAATTTTTCATTCAAGCTATATGTTTGTTTTTGTCTGTTTTACCTTACTTCATCTCTGCCTTTCATATCTTCATTACAATCCCAATAATTTTGGTGGAGACATCTATTATTATTTGTTTGTCATTTTGGTTTCCATTTATTCCTTCCCTGTCTTTATTTTGACATGGTTTCTTTGTTTTGTGGATCTTCTCAGTCAGGTATCCACATCTCTTTCTACATACGGCCTTTTCTCTTGCCCACTTTTTTACGGATCTGACCTTTGGGGATGGTCCCAAATTCTTGGAATTCTGGCTTAGACTGTTTGCCTACAATCTTCTATTGTTTTCTTAGTTTTTTGATCCTGATCTACAGTTACCTCTGACTGCCACCTGTCCTCAAGAGTCGCATCAAGCTACCCCTCTCCTGTTTCTTATTCTCTTGCTTCTGTTAATCACTTGTCACCATCACCAACTAGCTGTTGTGGTTTTCAGCAGTGATTTATTTTTGGAATCAATCCTGGGCTCTGATCATGTCAGTCCCCACCTCCCACATAACCCTTCTGTATTTTTTTTTCCACCAATAACTTCTAGGCTCTGCATGTCCTTTCTCATCATTTCTCTTGTCTTTCATACTCCACCTCTTTTTTCTCATTGTCCACTTTCCTATCCTATTCCCTCTGATCTTTTTAACCTTCTTCATCTTCAGGATGTGGTGTCCACTATGTTGGCAGTGGGAGGTATAGGACCTGGACCTGTCTTCTGTTCTATTTAGGGCTTTTATTCCTGTCTTTTTCTTATCCCCACTAATTTGGGGTATTGGCACACTATCATTGATTTGTAGTCCTTATATCATTTTCTCATTGTTACTTCATTGCAAATTGATGACTTTCTTAATATGTTTTGGCCCTTTTATCTCAGGCTGTGTTTAACCAAGACAGACATTTAAATTCCAAAACAATATCTCACCTCAATACACAAAAGCTTCTCTCATCTTGAGTTTGTGTTCTGTAATGAGATTTGCAAGTCATCATCATTGTGAAAACGTGAATTTGCACCATTGCATGATGACATAATCATGCAGCAGAACCTTCCACCAATAGGAGTGCAACACACCTCCATGTGTAATGACTTCCTCTACATTTGTACACATGAATCCTTATTCTTTCCCTTATCATTGTTAAGTGCTGACATGTTTTTGATTGATATTTCCCTCTCTAAAGTTAATTTTCCTGTCTTTGTGACTTTCTTATTGCTATCTTGGTACCTCTCCTCTCTTCACCTTATGTTGGTAGTACTTTCCTTTTCCCCTCATGACTTTTCTTGGGAATTTAGATCTCTCCTTTCTTGCTTCCATGGTCCATTCTACCATTTCTCTTCTTCTTTAATTTTTCTGTTGTTGGAACTTTTTTGGGAAGATTACACTCCTGTGTCAAGTCTGTCTCTTGTCCACCTTTCTCCAGGAACTTGATTTTGACCCTTCTGTTGGTCTAGAGGAAATTAATAGTGTCCCCAATTCCCCAAGCTTTGATTTTCCAGATTGTCACAGCCTTGACCCAACTGTTCTGTATCTCATCCCAGCTCTTCTTCTATTCCTGTGTTGTGTATACTGTCCATCCCCACTTCTTGACTCACTTTCATTCAATATCTTACTGGCCTAATCACCAATGATCACCCAGTCCTTTTCTCCCCACCTCTATGGTCCTAACTGGTTTCCATTCATTTTCCATCTGATCCTGCACACTTTTGACTATTTATTTTGGTGATGTTGGAAATATGGGAATATTAACCCATCATGAGAGTTCACAGCCCCTCTTTCGATCTTCTCTTCCACCTTCTATCTCCTCCCCCCCCAAAGGTCAGGGACTGGCATCTGATTATTTACCTCTCTTCCATGGTCATCACACATTATTGGATTGTGAACTTCTTTCTGTTGGTCATTTCAGCTTGACCTATGAAAGACCAAGATCTGTGTTTCAGGTGCCTTTCTCCACATTATAATCCCCTGACCTCACAATTGTTTCTCCTATTCATCCTTCTGGATCACATTCCAGTTCTGTGCCTTTCTGTTGGGTATAGCTTTGGTCCCACTGCATTCTCATTCACATTATGTGAACCTTCAATTGCCTGGATCACATTCTGGGTCTGTGATCCATTTTATGTTGATAACAGGCTTCTCTTCACTTTTTCTCATGCATAATCCTCTCTACTTCACTTCACTTCCTTTTTGTGATTCTGATCATTTGGAGTGTCTCATCAATTTTCCTCATCCTTTTTCACTGATCCTAGTTCTCATTTAGCCTTGACTCATGTCAGCTATGCCCAACCTTCTTCTATTTGCCTACTAGACCTTTAATATCTAATTACCGTATTTCATACCTTGAATTTACTTTCTGGACTGGGGTTCTCCTTTGGGGCCATGGCTCATTTGAAACCTCTCCTTTTGCTTTGCTGTGCACATATGTCTTCCCTACAGTGGATATATGAATGGAACCTTTTCAGGTTTCCACTAACCTTGCAAATCTACCTCTTTCCTTTACTTCTGGAGGATCTTGCTTGGTGGCTATACCTCTCTACCACCAACTCTGGTATTCCCTTTCCTTCTTTCATTCCAGACTTTCACCTGTTTAGGGTGAGGTGCATTT
This sequence comes from Limulus polyphemus, assembly GCF_000517525.1. Classification (NCBI taxonomy): domain Eukaryota; kingdom Metazoa; phylum Arthropoda; class Merostomata; order Xiphosura; family Limulidae; genus Limulus; species Limulus polyphemus. The sequence continues at coordinate 207,862 of NW_013666681.1, forward strand.
CTGAATGACATTCTGACTTGGGGATCTTAGTTCCTGGAGTGATGTTTTTTACTTATCCTACCTTCTACTTTTTCCCTTTGACTTCACAGGTGAGATTTGTCCAGTCTATTGTGTGATGTATAGGAATTTTTTGTGGAGTATTAATTTTTTTCCTCTTACTCTTTTCAACCTTCTGCTCTTGCCCTTTATCACTGTAAGTAAACTGTCTACCACCATTAGTCCCTCCACCATTTTCTTCAGCTAGATTGTTCTACATTTCCATATCTTCCTTCTCTGTCTGGCTTTTCATCTAGGGCCTGTCTGCTTCATCCATTGCAGGTTACTGTAGGCATTGTCCACACCCTTCTGCCTCTTCCTTTCATCCTCCTCATCATCTGGTCCCTCTTCCCTACTGGGACCTTTTTGTGGTTCTTTAGACTCTTACTTGCCCTCCACCTTTGTGGTGTTTTTTTCATGTTTCTTGCATCATTTGTCTCGCAAGACATACTATATCATTATCATTGCCTGTGGTTGTTGTTGGTCAGAGGTTTAAACCTTAGACATTTTCCATACTCCTTATCATTAGGACTGGTTGATATTGTTTCCAGTCTACTTCTTACTTCTGAAGTCTTGAATTGCATGGGAGGATGAACAGATGTTTTCTCCCATCTCCCCCCCTTCTATTTCATCATTTTACTATGCTTCTCATCCTGATCATCTTTGTGTCTTCTACTGGCTGCCTGTTTGTGGAAATCAGTATTGACTATTTTTGCTGTGGCAGACCTCATCTGGGGAATTTTCCCCTTCTACATTACCTACATGTTCTTGCATAGTTATGGGTGAGTCTAACCTTGCACCTTTTTGCATCTCCTCCTGCCAGTTTTGACATTTCACAGCTTCTGTTGCCTTTTTTTCATTTCCAATTTTTGGAAATCTTACAGGCTTGTATGTGGAGTACACATACAACATATTTCATTGCTATCATCACTGGGTGGCTTCCTGTGCCCCTGGTTATTGCTTCCATCAATTTACCATTCTTCAGTCTCCTAGAGGCTCTAGTGTGGTGAGTTGTACCTGTTGTGTTTTCCAGTCGTCATTCCCATATCATTCATGCATTTCATAGTATCTTCATATGTGTACTATGAGTTTTTATACATTCCATCATAACAACAAACAACAAACTGGAGGAGGCAAGACTCACAAGATCAAATGTTGCCTGAGGAACTAAATCTTGTGCTTCTTAAGATTGTGCCATTGTAACCTGCCAACTGGCCAAAGTTGCTTCACAGGGAAAACCTACTCAAGATCCACATTAAGTGAGTGTTAAACCTATTTGCTTTTACTCAGCACCCATTGTTGAGATGGGGTTTTCTGCTTGGACAGTATATCTCAATAATTGGTATAACATTTTTCCATACAAAAGAAAGAGACAACATCAAGTGTAGTCCTGTCCTTAAATATGGCTTATACTTGCTGTCTTTGGTTGTAGTAACCTATTACTCTGTTTTTCAAAACACACATACCTTATCTCACACTTTAGCTTTATCCTAACAAAGGTTTCTTTTCTCTGCCCATCTAAGCATTGGTATGAATCTTATATCACTTGCTCTAGCCTTTGTTCTCCTCTATATTGGTCATAGCAAGCTAAATATTGTGATTCTCTCCACCTACATCAATGCACCCCTATTCTAGATCTGTATATTTGCTCACTGTTATTACTTCCTATTCACTTTTCTTGATGGCAGAATGTTACAACAAAGGTTCTTTGTGCTTCCTGTGGGTTTCTCTCATGTGTTGTATAACTTTAGTTATACCTATGCTTTGTATGTATTTTTTTTACCCATCTTATTGGGTTTTGAGTTTATTATCAATTTTTATAGGAAAAAAAATCTGAGACAATTCAGATATGAATTCTCATATCTATGTCTCTGACATGCTGACTCTTTTGAGCTGCTACTCTGCCACCTTTGGAATCTAGCATTGCCTGGGCATTGTGGGGAGGCCCCCACTGAACAGAGGATGTCCAATACCTCATATGAAGAGAGGTGGAGTCTTACACGAGGTCTGATGTTTCTTCTCCTCTCGGCTCAGAGGCTGAGCTTATGGAGGATCAGGGATGGACTGGTGAGAATTTAGATTTTTTTTTCTGGCTCCTTCCATTGCTCAGACAGCTAATAACGAGACTCAGACATCCCGCCTCCTCAACCATGTTTACACCTAATATATCAAGTTTGTAATGTCTTGAGCATTTCTCCTGTGGCTTACGACTCTTCTCCTTCTTTGTTAGTGGAAAGTCATTCAGCTGATTACCTGGTCTTTCCACCTTCACTAGACATTGATGTGCATGCTCAGAGATTTGCTGATCAATTGAGAGTTGGTGCTGCCATGCATTGTCCTCCCTGTATATTTTATCAGCATGCATTAGCTTTCCATTGCTCGGAGGACCCATATATAGATTTTCAGAAGTGAGATCCTCTTCTTCCTATTTGGGGTTCTGAGCCTGATGCCACTATTCTTCTTAACCTAACTCGGTTTTCCTGAATTTGACTATCAGTTATGTGAGTTTTGCAGTTTTATCTTCTTTGCAACTGTTGTCTGAGGCCTTTCAAGGACTCCTGCTCAATTTTTAGAAGATCTTAGTCACTTATTGAATTCTACTTTGCTTTGGTACAGTTATCAGCTGCTTCTGCTCTCTCTTTGGTCTCTTGGTTGGATTTTTGGAATCTTTTGCAGAGAGATGCCTTTCTTGAGGGCATTCAACTTCTTTATTTGACCCTTTGAGATCTCAGAGAAGCTCCTTTTCTCAGACATTTGATTTTGCAGGTTTTCCAGATTCCATAGAATGTCGGTTAGATGTGGCCCATCTCCACTCATCTCTTTTGACACTGGCCTCTTGCCTTTCTTGGTCTTCTGCTGGACAGTTTTCTGCATCTCTATAAGAATAGAAGGAAGATTCTGCCCTTACCAGTGGGCATTCTCTGCTCATGGGAAGTGCTGACAATGGGTCTGGTTCTATGGTGGCTTGAATCAGATGGTTCACATCTGTATGGGAGATCTTTGCCAGTGATGAGTGGGTTAATCAGGTTCTTACAAGAGGATTGGTTTTTCATTTTACATCTCCTCCTCCACTGTCTCTCATACTGGTTGTCTTTCCCATCCCCATAGATTGTCTTACATCCAGTTGTCGGGCACAAGTCATCCAAAGAGGCCGTAGAGTGTGTCGACTCCTCTATCAAGGGTTTTTATTCCCATTTTCTCGTAGTTCCATAGAAGTGGGCAATTAATGACATGTCATCGATCTTTCTCATCTCAATCATTTCCTCCAGACTCCTCAGTTTACCATAGTCATTTCTTTCCCTCCAGTGGCACTTTGCACCCGGTTTATGGATGACAAACAAAGTTCAATGTTGCTGATGCCTATCCTCATATTCCAATCATGGAGTCTTCATGTCATTATCTCTGTTTTATGCATGAGAGATAGGTTTTTCAGTTTTGCATTCTACCTTTTGGCTTTGCATATGCACCGTACATCTTTTTCCAGATTGTCAGATCTTTTTCATGTCATTTTCACTCATTGAGCATCCACACCATTATTTGGATGACTGGCTTCTTCTTGCTCCTTCCCATCACTTGGCATAGTTTCACACTTGAGCTCTTTTATCCAAAGCTGTGAGAGCTGGGTTTCTCATCAAAATGGAGAAGTCTATTCTTACTCTCACACAGTATCTCATCCATTTAGGTGTATTTTTCAATTCACATCTCAGTCAGGTCCAACCTTCAAATGCCTTCAGGCCATGGAATGGGCTGTTCTTGTAATACACTCATTTTTGTCTCTACTGGTGGAGGGTTGTTGCATGCTTATATGCATTCAACTATGCATCAATATCAAATGGAAACACTTGAGATTTAGTTTGGAGCCTCAAGGCTTGTAGCAAGCAAAAAAATTTGTGTATAGATGACAGCACTGAATTGGGAAAGCTAGATGTGAGTATCTATTGGAAATACATTTTCATTGTAGGAAATGTCTTTTTTATAGTTTTGTGGTACTTGTGTTTTACAACTTTCTTTCAGTGTGTACTGTAGGCACCAAAATATATTATAGTGGTGCTTAATCATATTAGTTATTTTGAAGGTAGTTGCTTAGATATCTCCAATAATTTTAGACTTCTGGAAGGAAATTTATCATTCACCATATATTACTTTTTCATAAATGTACAATTTTTATTTCCTTCAACTGTACTGTTCTTTCACCAAATACAGGGGTATCAGCAGCAGTCAAACAGATAAGGCAAGTGAAGGATGGTGGAGTAAGTTGCTTCATGTACGGACTATTGATCCAGGAAAGGATTCCCACTCTAGACTATTGTCTGATGTGGAATTAGTGTATGAACTTCAGAGTAAGTTATTGAATATGTAATAATTTTACAATATTAGTAATAAAAATTACCTAAGTGATTTAGCATGAAAAATATGTTTAATATAATTTAAAGTTTGTTTCCTTAAATTTTTTGTATGTTTTAATAATATATGATAAAATTTTATAGGCATTTTTTTTTATAATTGTACAGTTTTTAATTTTGCCTGACTGGGCAGTAGCCATAATTAAAGTAGTTCTATAACATTGTTACAAAACTGTTTGTTAAACTAAATCAAAGATCATAAACATCAAGTCAAAACAGTTATTACAGTTACTATTTTTTTTAATTTGATGGTTAAAACCAGACAAGATTTTTGAATTAAAATGGCTATACCAATAAGATTGACAAATGAATGTTTAATTATGTGTGATAATTTTTTATTTTTATCATCTACTTGATATTAGGATCACCATTTGTTTTCGTATGGTCATACACATTTATGGTATTTTAAGGATTAATTAAGTTCAAAGTTACTTGATTTTTGTAGCATCAAACAGGGTTTGTATGAGTCATGAAGTTTCTGGAAAATCAGTAGAAAAATAAAATGTCTTCCACACCTTGAAAGTTGGGAAATTTTCTCAAATTCTGTTTGTGATTGTGGTATATTAGGGGACAAATTATCCAGTTTGTGTCACAATTTGCAAATCAAAACAACCACAGTTGTGTATCACTTTCCTCGTTGCTTAGAATAACCTACAGATCATTCCTTTCTCTTGTATGTTGTCTTTGAGACCTCCAACATCACACTGAAAGTGCTGTAATGTTTCTGTTTGCTATAACAAAGCCAAAGCTGATGTTAATTTCTCAGAAATTCTCACTAAACTATAATATTTTCACACTTTGTCATGCACATACCACATACACTTTGTAGTAGTCTGTTCATTCAAGATACTTGGAATGTGCCCTGTCGGCAATGCATACTGCAGAAATTGCATGCAGTATAGTTATAGCAGACTTCCAGTTCACTCCATGTCTGATGTTTTTGCCTTACTATTCATGTTGTGCCATTTCTCAGAATGAAATATCTTCTTTTATTGGTTTTTCCACTGTAATACTGCCACTGTTATCTATAAAAAATGTCTTCCATTGGTTAGCACATATAATATTAATATCTATGTGAGAAAGAGGTCTGCCTTATTATTATTTGTTGTCATCAATGAAGTAAAAAGTATTTTTTGCATTTATCAAATTTGTGTACATATTAAATAATGCCTGGAAAGTGCTGGTTCAGTGAACCTTGTTTAATGACAAAAGGTACACTTCATGGATAGATGACAGTAGCACAAAGTGTGTTTTCTGTAGCACTGTCCACACAGAAGAAAATAAAAAATCATCAATGTTTTAAGATAGGATGAGCATTATGGATTGATCTAATATTCTCTGATTCTGGATAGTGGTCATAATTCTGCTTACATCCTGTAGTGATTTTATTTAATCTGATTTTTTGACCTGTTAATTAGAATGCATTTACCAGCAGCATAACATTTTCATAGTTTTGTTGTATTTTCTTCATTGTCCCATTTTAGTTGATTTAGTGTCTAGATCAAAGTTTCCTAAACTTCTTCAGCCATGGAACACTTTTGAGCTCTAAAACTATTGCTGGAAGCCTTAAGAAACATTCTTATGTTAAAATGTTAAATCATAAAAAAATTATCATCTTTGTACCAAAGGGAACTACATATATGAATACATTTATAGAACTTTATTTTCTGTTTCTTGTATTTATATGTTAAGTATAGTTAAACCATACCTATACATGGCCTGCTTCTTGACTCAAAGTTCACTACACAAAATTTTCTTGTGGAACCCCTGGATATATTGTATGGATCCTAGGGTTCCACAGAACACAGTTTGGGAAATTAGATAGACCAAATCCTGTCACTCAAAAAATGTTCATGGAAAATTAATGGAATTTCTGTATTCTTTGAAGTGTACAAACAATGAACAAGAGATCTGTGGATTTAGTATTAAGGAGAAGCAGAGTGAATTTTGTTGGGAGTGTAAAGAAAAAGGCAAGGCTTGTTGTGATGTACAGTAAAAACACTTTATTTATCAAAGGTTAAAGAAATGCACAAACAGAAGATCCACGGGAAGTTTTAAGAATTTTTTTCATGTATTGAAAATGTCAAAACTAATCCCCCTGTTGTCACATGTTGCAACTGTCCAACTAGAAACTTTGAATGATAACTATATAGAATTATGTCTGTTTATGTGATAATTATAGCCAATTCTGATGTATAAAAGTTAATGTAGGATAATATACAACTAGTCCATGAAATAGTATAAAATTTTCATGACTGGATACTGCTACAGAACCTAACACCTTGGGTGAAATTGGTAAGTGACCTCTAATGGATTTACAATGAGTTAGGACTGTAGAAAATTGTAATATATGAAATACATCTAGAAGAGTAAGATACATGATATATGTATAA
>NW_013666681.1:215561-218491 GCF_000517525.1 Limulus polyphemus
ACTGCTACATGTATAACTGCTACAGAACCTAACACCTTGGGTGAAATTGGTAAGTGACCTCTAATGGATTTACAATGAGTTAGAACTGTTGAAAAATTGTAATATATGAAATACTTGAGTAAGATACATGATATATGCATAACTGCTACAGAACCTAACACCTTGGGTGAAATTGGTAAGTGACCTCTAATAGATTTACAATGAGTTAGAACTGTAGAAAATTGTAATATATGAAATACATCTAGAAGAGTAAGATACATGATATATGTATAACTGCTACAGAACCTAACACCTTGGGTGAAATTGGTAAGTGATCTCTAATAGATTTACAATGAGTTAGAACTGTAGAAAAATTGTAATATATTAAATACATCCAGAAGAGTAAGATACATGGTATATGCATAATGTGCTGTAGAAGGGCATCATTATGAAACCTGGCCCGGCATGGCCAGGTGGATAAGGCGCTCGACTCACAATCTGAGGGTCGCGGGTTCGAATCCGCATCCCACCAAACATGCTCGCTCTTTCAGCCGTGGGGGCTTTATAATGTGACGGTCAATCCCACTATTCATTGGTAAAAGAGTAGCCCAAGAGTTGGCGGTGGGTGGTGATGACTAGCTGCCTTCCCTCTAGTCTTACACTGCTAAATTAGGGACGGCTAGCGCAGATAGCCCTCGGGTAGCTTTGCGCGAAATTCCAAAACAAACAAACAAACATTATGAAACCTGTGAGTAAACAAAATATGTTCTGTATGCTATCAAGGAAGAGAGGATCATATGAAACTTGTAATAGTAATCAGTCCAGTATTCTTATTATGTTGTATGACCATAAATATTAATACTACCATAATGGCAATGACAATAAACAAACCATAATTTACTCATTGGCCTTACAGTAAACTCAATAGGAATTTTTCAACTTTGAACAGAAGGACTCATAAAGACATCAATAGTTTGATTTTTAATTACAAATAAAAAGATCAGTTCTTACTGTCTTCAAGCCTGGTCAGTTTTATAGCTAGCAACTAATTTCTCCTTGTTTTTTGTTAAAATCTTAGCTAACATTGGTATATTGTGAATGGCAGTTCCTCTTTGGCAATGAAAAAGGCTGTTAAAACACGGTTTAGGTTTTTGTTTCATATTGATATTTTGGAGCATTAACTAGAGGCATTGGACTTGAACATCTGCAAATTCTGGACATGTTACTCGGACCCCATGTAATTTAGAAGCCCCTTTAAAATCACACATTACCATTTCTATTTCTTCAAACAGTCACTGTTATACTTACACTGGTGTAACGTACAAGGAACTTGCTTCAAGTGACTTAATAGAGTCAATTCTAAGCACATATGATCTATTAACAATGACAAGGCACATAGAATATTACATTTTCATCATTATACTTAAGTCATCTAAAGTCATCATTATACTTATATGAAAACCTTTTTTCTGTTCAGTTTCTTCATATTTAGCATTCCTAGCCTAGTAAATTTTGATGTAAATCTCCAAGAAAGAAATAATGTTTAGTCTTAGTAAAGGAATTTAAAGTGATGTCATTTTACGATAGTTGCAAATGTGTGTATATATATAAATAAAGAATAAGGGTTTAATACACTTTTAATATTTCTGTTTATATCATTTTACAAGTTTCGACATTAAACCTTGATTTTAAATCAAAAACTTGTTATCTAACACTGTTAAGAATTATTTGTGTACTACGTGTTCATTGATTTGGTAATCAGGCACCTATAGGCCAGTGAATTCCTGTGTGTAATATATTGTGCACTACTGTTATTATTGTTGAGTAATTGAAGAAAAATGATCAGTAATTTTTATTGAACTTCAATTTTTAAATACAAGTTTTGTAGGGATGTTGTTCACATATGGGCATTTCACAGTATCATCAATTTTAAACTTTATCCTCCAGAAAGTTGCTTGTCCCAGTCATGCAATTAGTTTTAGCCTTCAGTTGTCCTGACCTAATATCTACTTGTCTCAGACAGGCAGACATCCCTAAAATATTACAGAATAAAATAATTAGTAAGCTTTTAAGTTTTATATGACAGTGTTACATTGTTTAAGAATGAGAGTTGAAGCTAAGTTACAGCATACATGTAATTAATATTTGTTATTATATGAGCATGAGTCAAATGATAGACTTTTTTAAATGACTTTGAATATAAGAGGTGAGAATGGAATGCCTACTTAAGCAATGTCGGTTTAGTGGCACATGGCAGTTTATGTCAGCGTTTCTTTCTTTAAAAGAATGTTTTGACAACAAATACTGCTGATTCAATTTTCCGTTTACTGTGATCTGTAGCAGATGTAGTCACAGACTGTATGTAGGTCTGATAACTTGTTATTTTTATTTAAAGGAATGTTTTGACAACAAATACTGCTGATTCAATTTTCCGTTTACTGTGATCTGTAGCAGATGTAGACACAGACTGTATGTAGGTCTGATAACTTGTTATTTTTATTTAAAGGAATGTTTTGAGAATTGATACAGCTTTAAGAAAGATACAACTACGTGTACCAATACAGTGGGCTAGTAATCATATTTTTTTAGTTTTACTTGTACATTATACAATATTTTTTTATTGGTTATTACTGTATAGTATAGTTAAATATTAAAAATCTGCCAGACAGTGGCTCGACATTAAGTCTGAGGACACACTACTAAAAACTGGGTTTCAGTACTTGTGGTGGGCCAGGAACGTCGAGAGCCACCATGGGCCCCGGGTGGCAAACATCCTCACTGGGCCCTTTTTCTCTCTCTCTCTTTTTTAACATTTTCAAGAATTTATTAAAAAGAAGATCCTAAATTAGGAGAACAACGAGCTAATAAACCACACAAAATCATAGCAGCATCCGTTTTTACCTCACAGTATAAGTGTAAAAACGTTAATAAAGTAACAACTAATATCTATT
>NW_013666681.1:219436-231050 GCF_000517525.1 Limulus polyphemus
CAAACTAAGTACCCTGCTTTTTCTTGTAAAGTAAAATTGGTGGAGAGAAATAACCAAGACTGTTCTTTTCCAGTTTCATTCAATTAGCAGGGGTTCAAATAAAAAAACAAAGAACAGTTCTCATATGCAGACCATCTGAATTAATTTGGCTTGCATTGAACAAAAACATACATTTGCATAAAATGAAGAAGTAATATTCTCAAAAGTATTCTAGCATTGTGTGTAAATGAAGCCAGTCACAGGCAGTAATGTTGTCTATGAACTCCGACATTTTATTCTAAACTGAACAATTTATTAAAAGAAGGAAGCCAAAACAAAATAATATTTTGCAATCTGCTTTTGTTGGTATATGAAAGTATTCAGTCTTAATTTATACAATTTAGTATGCATGTGCTCTGGTGGCCCACTTGTTTGATGACCTGTCTATTAGTTAATTCAAGGTGATGATCACAGAATATTTTAAAATTTTATTGAAAAAAGAAAAAATTCTCCTTTTTATAGTTCATGACATCAAGCCAGACTCCACTGAACTTTACTTGAAAGGCTAGTAAGTATACTAGAAATTTTAGTATGTTGTATGTTAAAATTTTTCCATTGTTTGAATTTAATCAAACAGATTTTTTTTTTTTTACAGTGAAAGGAAAGTGTTAAAGTTGAAATTAAAATTAGATGTAGCTGAAATTAATGAAGCAAACAGTAGGTGTATTAATGTATTATACAACTGTTTAATGTGTTCATTTGTATTGATAAAAACAAGGTGTCCTACTTAGTTATTGTGTTCGTTGATTTAGTTGTGTTTGTGATTTATTTATCTCAACACTTGGCTTGGCTGACCTTGAAATGTTGCTGACTTGGAGTAAAATTATAAACTATAGAGAAATAATCATTTCAGGAATAAAATCTTAGTAAATGAGTTCAAAATATTTCAGTAGATGTAATTTTATAACATATGAAATTATTGGCATTGTTGTCAATAAATGTACGAACATTATAATTCAGCTATATGAAAACATGCTTAACCTAATGCACCAATATCCTGTTCTATGTTTGCTTGCTGAACAGTTTAACTACTGAATTTTGACATCAAGTTAAACTACTGGTTAGCTTTTTATGACTTTTTTGGTGTTGTTGGAATTTCTATTATGTTCAATTGTTAGTGTTTATTATCTGAAAATAATTTTGTAATTTATAATGACAGTGAGCAGTGGGTTCATCATGTGCATGAAAAGATTAAAGATACTTCATTAGTAGGGAGTTGGAAAGTTTTAGTTGGTGATCAGGACCAAGTAGGTGAGTGAATATTAATCTTACGAGTCATAGTTGGATCTGGTTTTTTTTTGGTTAGTTTATATATTTGTATCATGGTAGAATCTTTGTAAGGAAGGGATGTTTCTTTAGTATAATATCTTTTTTACCTTTTCACATCATAACATAATGATAAGTACACTGGTTAACAAACTATATGCTGTCTTAGTACTTTATGGTGTGCAAAAACATAGCTTAAATAGTGTTATAATTATTAAATATTAAAAATTATTTGTATCTAGTATTATATTTCCTGCTATAATGAAATAAATGCTACTAAATAGATAAATGTTTTTTTTATACACTGTAAGTTAATATATTAGTTTTTTTGTCATTCAGGAAGCTGTGATATTCTGCAGAGACTAAGAAAATTATGGAGCTTAAATATGTATAGCACGATGCTGCCTGACTCATGTTTTAGAATGTTTTGATTAGTTGTTATCTGTGTTACTGTGTGCAAATTGGTTGAAATATTAAAATTATTGTATATGTGTGCTGCAGTTCTACTGATGGATGATTATTTTCCAGAAACAAAAGTTTTTTTGGATAATACACTGAAGTTACAGAAAGCAAAATGCGATATTTTATTGGAAAGTGAAGATAAAAAGTCTGTTACTGTTTGTGAAATTGAGAATTTTTAGTGACAGAATATCCTGTATCAGCTTTTAAATAGTCCAGAGAGAGTTCTGTACTGTAATTTTTTTGCATCAGCAACAAAATGCCATGCTTGGGACATAGAAGACCAAAAGTATTTGTTTGGAGTTTTTTACTCACTATTAAGATGGTAAAAAAGACTAACTACAAATTTGTTTAGTGATTATGGAAGTCATGTTAACCATATGATAAAACAATTATTAAACTTTTGTCCTAGGTGTCTTATGATTTTGAAGGAGAGAATTCAAGAGAATCATCAGGATGAGTTCAGTTCTGTTCATACTCTCACGTGGTCCTTTGATTCATTAGAGCATAATCTAAATCACTCCAGAACTGTCAGAGTGCACCTATTGAGTTTGAAGATATTTAAATTGATAGTTTGAATGAAGGTTGAAGTAGTTCACATTTTCCACTCTTATTAAATTGTGAAGCACCAGAAGCTTGCATAAAATTAAGGTTAATGGATTCTTCATCTTAACTGCTTGTGCTATTTTTGAGAACAATGCCTCCTCCCCACACCTCACCCAGTGTGTTGAGGTTCATCAATGCTGGTGAATGGATGAAAGGCAGGCTATGTGAAATAACTCATGTACTCAGTCTAAGCAATATGTACTAGCTGCCTTATTTATCACAACAGAAAATACTTCTAATGCTGTCGGCTAAGTACTAATGTTTCTAATTGATACAATAATCATTGCCAGAAAGAAATTACTACAACTTAAGTAAATACTGTCACAAAGCTCTGAGAAGAAACTATAACAGTAAATAAGCACAATGACCTGTTGTGAAATAAATATAATGCTGAAAAGAATATCACTCATTCCCCTATAAAGATTTAATTATAATATTGGAGGTACACATTCACTTGCATGCAAAGAAGCAACAACACTAGTGTGAAGACCTATTAATCTATACAGAAGGAACTACAGGGTTGTAAAAGATATTCAGCTCATGTTCATTAAGCAACCCATTACTAAGAAATTTATCATGATAACACCAATGTACTAGATGATGTTGGCTTTTATCTGTTTCTTTTAGCTTTTGTGAGTGATCCATTTTATGCTTGTCTATTCATATATCATTATATGGTGACAAATGCTTGTTTGGGATCAGAAAAAGTAACTATATCTGTTTCCATCTTGTCAAATAACTGTTCCACAGGCTCAAGGAGCTGGATGAATTTTGAGCTTTTACATCCAAACCATATCTATCCCACAATTTTTGGCAGAGATTTTAAAACAACAAACAGAAACTGCACCTTTTATAGCAGCTAAATGTAGAACTTTCTTGCAAGTTTGAAGGTCTTTGACACACTTCAGAGATGAAGACAATCAAACTGCACAATATTTACTGACCTTTGATGGAATGAAGTGCTGGAGTAGTTAGCACTTCAAAATAACTCCTGATACTTGTTTTTTAAGAACTTAACAATGTATTTGCCTTTGAGAAAATGTGAAATGAATATTTCTGCATCATATGAATGACAAGCCCATTACTGTAGTACAGGAGTAGATACTCTTTCATCAACATTTCCTAAAGGCCTTCAGAAAGTCTTATTTAATGTTACATGCTTGAACATCTTAGTTAATTACTGTTGAACCTCATTAATATGAACTCAGTTACAATGAAAAAACGAACAATACAATTGACACCATTATAAATAAACATCATTTAAAACAAAGTCAATTACTACAAAACCCCATTTCCAGTGAACTGATTTTTGTAATAAAATAATAGGTTTTTCCCACGTAGAGCAAACGTTTGTTTTACAACACAAGCTGGGAACCACAAAAGGACTGACTACATAGATTAATTGCTTTGTGTTGGCATGAGATGTAAGCATTTAAACTGTTAATATGACAAGCCAAATGGAAACTCCCCATTAAGAAGCCATTGTTTTAAAAGCAGAAGTTTTGCAGTTTTAGCATGATTAGTTACTGCAAAATTACTCCTGCAGATTCATGAATAAAGTGTGAAATAGTGGTGCTACGATTTTAGGTAAATTGGAGCAGATTCATCATCGAACAGCACTTCATGCTTCATCATGTCAACAACTTGTGTATCTATTAAGTGGTGTGTTCTATCACTGGACTACAAAGTCCAAATGGTCAAAGCTATCGAGTCTGGTATTCATCATGGTGATGTCTGTAGAAAATTCGACGTGAAGCCCAGTATACTGTTTACAATTTTGAAGAAAAAGTTTTATGTTTTGAAAGTTTTTGAAAAGAACAAATTTGAACCAAACTGCAAATATTTCTGGTTTTCAGCTGTGGGCTATGTTGAGTAAGTATTATTAAAATGGTTTATCAATGCACATTTTATGAATATTCTGATCAACAGGCCCATTTTCCAAGCAAAAACTGGAGAAATGAGATAAAAATTGAATCATACCAACTTCAAAGCCAGCAATGGTTGGCTGGAAAGGTTTAAGTCTCAACACAGCATCACCTTTAAATTGGTGTGTGGCGAACCTACTTCTGTCAGTACAAAGTCCAAAAATGATTTCTCAGGCAACTCAAGGCATCAAGACAAACTTTTCCAGAGAAGGCTGACTTCTTCATCAAACATCTTATCAGGAATTTTACTGGAATTATTGTTTTCAGCACTAGCATTGACCTATCCTTCCATGCTAAGACTAGTGGTATTTTGGGCATGGGCAAATGATGCTTTACGGAAGTATATCGATTGCATCTTTGATGTTGATTGTTAGTAGATTTTCTCCAGAATCAAAAAACACCAGCATTTTCCATACAATCCATTTTTGGTAGAAGCCCATGAAATTTTTGATCACACTCTGGTCCATCAGCTGCAGTTTCATTTTGTATTCACTCAGAGTAACACAAGATTTATAAATTTTAGGTTGTCTACGGTAGGGGTGAGCTGAGCAATTGTCAACAGACATGAAGAATTTTCTTTTCTGATGTTCGAACTTTTTATCTTCTTTGTGTATCCAATCCCTTAATAAATCACTATCCACCCATGCTTTTCTGTTTGCCTGATAAGTGGCAGGTAGAAAGTTCACATTCTTGAAACACCATTGCTTCTTTGATTACCCTATGAAGAATGGTGTCAGCTTTTCCAATCCATCCATATTTGCACACAACACAACAGTGATTCTTTCTTTGTTTTTCTTTCCTCCTAAACAGACTTCATTTTTGAATGTTAAAGTGTTATCAGACATCAAACAAAAAATAACCCAGTTTCATCAACCATATTATCAGCTGCATATGATGAAATTGAAATTTACAAGTCTCCATCTGATGATGATATTATTGCTTCCATACTGAAACAACAAAACAACAAGCCAGATGAAGCACTCCGTTATTCCCCATCATTGCTGAAGAAGTGCCTTCAACATCACAAGGCATGGATTGCCACGTAAAGCTACGCAATTTCTTCCGTTCTCATGAAAATGTTCAAACAACCATTTTTATGCAACTATCACAGATTGAAGATATGATGTTTTCTATACTGTGTTCAGGTCACCATCAAACCAAGATTACAGACTTTATTAAGTAAGATTTTGCCTTTTCATAATACAGTGATATAATTCTGTCTTGACATGTTGATGTTGTAAATAATCCCCTTTAGTTGGAAATATAAAAGATTGAAAGCTTAATTTTACTGTTACATGTACATTCACATGATGTTTGATGTGTGAAAAAACAACAACACTGCATTGTGGGGCATTGCAATTATGAAAGCCATAATTGCCAATTGGTTATAATGAACTGCTGTTATAGTGAATTATTTTGCTGGGTCCCTTGGTTTTTGTTATAACAAGGTTTGACTGTATTATTATTTTTCTATAAGTATAAAAATTATGATTATCCAAAAAGAAATTTATATACATATCATTATTAGACCACAGGCTAACAAGTATGATTTTTCTTTTTACTTTAGTATTATGCAGAGTTTGTTCTTTACAGTAAGCAAATTTCGTTATTCTCACAGCGCAACCTCTCTTCTTTAGTACACATATGGCGATACAGTGGATATGCTGCAGCCCACAAAGCTATGGAAACATACCATACAGATACAGAACTTCAGAAGCTTCAGAACGATCGAGTGAAACTTATACGTAATCGAGAAAATCAACTGATGTTAGCGTTTAGTTACTGGGGGCATCCAGAAGCTCAAAAACGGGACTGCAATTATGAAATGAGGTCTTATGTTTTAAAGGTTAGTTTCTATGAAATATGTAAAATGTTCTTGCTTCTATAGAAAAGTAACAAGAGAGTAAAGATATGGTAAAATATGGAGAATAATTTCATAAAAAATTTATAGTACTACAATACTATAGATGAAGTTAAAAATAGTTTGACAAACTTCACTGTAGATTGAGCTGAATGCTAAATATGAGGTATTAAAGGTTTTGCTACATTGCTTTAGCTATAAAAAGAAGGCATTGTTGAAACTGTAGTTTTCACTTTGGTCGTGCTTTTAGAATTTATGTTCCTCAGAACAAATTCCCTAAATAACAAAAAACTAATTATAACATGTTAACCCTCTTGCTATAGGTAAGTCAAAGTGTGCATGTTGCAATCTTTTAGGGTTACATTCAAAATTTAATTAAGCTGCTTTATTATCATCGTATGTGAATATACTTGGCATCAAAATGTAGTTAATGATTCAATTTTTAATATTATATAAATTTTAC
This sequence comes from Limulus polyphemus, assembly GCF_000517525.1. Lineage (NCBI taxonomy): Eukaryota > Metazoa > Arthropoda > Merostomata > Xiphosura > Limulidae > Limulus > Limulus polyphemus. Next base: position 226,056 of record NW_013666681.1, read on the forward strand.
ACTCTTACTTTTGTAATCAAATATTTAAAAAATCCTCAATCTCCTTTGAGAATTTTGATCTTTGTTCTCTAGATCTTTCCTCTTTAATTTATTTACCACCCCTCTGAGAAGTACAGAATTTAATGTAAATAACTTATTATAATTTATATATTACTAAGGCAAATTTTTATAACTGTCAATCATATTTATTTATGGAGCCATAAATTAGAAAATCAGACCCACTTGCCAAGCCCACCTATCACATCCTTTCTTTCACAAATTGCCAGTAATTCTGTCTGACATTTTATACTATACTTTTTAAAACTAATAGAAATTCAAAATTGTAATATATCAAATGACATATTATATTATGTTTTCTGTACAAAACATTGTTTATTTTGCCTTCAGTTTAAACCATTTTCTCACTATATTCACCTTGACAAACTTAGCTGAATTTTTAAAGGTACTCATCTCATAGTTAGAAGGCCAGCTAAATTATGATAGTTATAGGACATTGTTTGTTTTGTGCATGTTATTATTCTGTTTAGGTGCATTATATAATTAAATAAAAATTATTTAGTGTAGTAATACCATTAATATAAAAAGTAGGCTCAGGTGTCATTGACAGTTAACAGCAAAAAAACAAGAAGACCCGGGTAAGTACAACATATTATTTACATTTGTCTCCTGTATTAATATACAAGAAACTAAAATGTAAAAATTAGAAACTTACTAGATGAGATAAGGTTATGTTAGGAAAGAAAATTTTAAAATAATAATAATGAAATTCTTCACAAGGTATGCTCACGAGCAGCTCATGCATTGCATAATTCGATACAGTAACATGAGCTATGTGTTTGATGAGTGATTTACAATTTCTATGGTGGGATTATTAGTTAGACAGTTCATAAGGCAATAAAACAATACAGTTATGTATGAACGGATGTATACTTTTATGAGCTTTAAGGTATTTAGGACAAACAATTGTAGTTCATGTTACGATTTTCAGTCATTCTAGAAAAAATAAGGGTTAATTTAGATTTCTTTCATATTTTTTATGGTGGTTACAAGGTCGATCAAATTGACTGAATGATATAGAATTAGGGTTGAGAAAATAACAGATATAAAATATAAAGTTTTACTGAAAAAAAGTTTGATATTTATTTAGGAGATTTTAAAGATTACCCTAATGAAATTTTACAATTTTCAGAGAAAGAAAAGTATTTTTAGTTCTAACAAGAAAATCACTTTGCACTCTGACTCCATATATTTGTAGAGAAATTTTTAATAATAATACTTAATTAAAAAATCTGATATTTTGTGAACAAAAGACTTGTAATATTTAATGAAAGCTCACCATATTTTATGAAGATACACAAAACATATTAAAAATTATAGAATGGAAACTGATGGTCACTTTGGGATCATGAATTAGGTTGAATCAACTGAACTTGTAGTGAGAAAGTTAACTGTATTGTGGTACAGACCAAAGATAGCAGTAATTAATTTGTTATTGACAAATTAAAAGTTTGTATCACACTGTGTTACTGTAATTTGGTGGTATGGGATACTAAAATTCAGATCTGATAGTAGTTGAAAATAATCTTAGTAGTATCGAATCATGATAAAATTTTCATTGCATAATACCAAATTCTCCAATCAGTAGCAGCACTGTGTTATAGTAGTCCCTTATATTGGTATCTAGCAAAGGGCATCCTGATCATGTTTGTCAGATTTTTTAGTGAAATATTGTGGTAAGGGCACTTGACTCGCAATCTGAGGGTCGCAAGTTCGAAGACCTATCACACCAACCATGCTCACCCTTTCAGCCTGTGGGGACATTATAATGTGATGGTCAGTCCCATTATTCATTGGTAAAAGAGTAGCCCAAGAGTTGGTGGTGGTGTTGATGACTAGTTTCTTTCCTTCTAGTCTTTCACTGCTAAATTAGGGATAGCTAGTGCAGATAGCCCTCTTGTAGCTTTGCATAAAATTCAATACAAACCAAACCAATTAATGAAGTACTTTTACTAAAGATTTGTCTGTGAATATATATATATATATAATTTTTTTACTATTCCATGTGCAATGTGATTTTCACATTAAGATTAAAAATACTTTTCTTCATTTGAAAAGTATCAAATTTCTTTTGCATAACCTCTAAAACCTCCTAAATAAATTTCAAACATTTTTCAGTAAAACTTTATATTTTATCTGTTATTTTCTCAACCCTAACTCTATACCAAAAAAAAATTTAAAGAAATCTTAATTACCCTTTTTTCTTTCTAGAATGACTTCAAATTGTAACATAAAACTACATTCGTTTATCCTAAGTAGCATTAAACTGATAACAGTATACATCTATTTATAATTAAATTTTATTGTTTTATTGCTTTTTGACCCATGTTTAATTACTATTCGTGCCATTATAAGTTGTAAATTACTTAGCAAATGTGCAGCTCACGTTACACAGTCTAATTGCATTACACACAACTATTCCAAGCTGCTTGCAAATGTACCTTATGAAATAATTTGTATTATTATTATTTACTTTACATAATCTAATCCTAACTAATCTAAAAAGTTTCCTATTTTTACATTTTAGTTACTTTTATAACAACAAATAAAGAATACACATGATAAACAAGAAATATAGTACTTACTTGGGCCTTCTTTTTTTCTTTGTGTTGACTGTCAATGACACTGAACCCTACTATTTTATTCTGATGGTAGTACTGCACTAAATAATTTTATATTTAATTAAATAATGAATAAAGAACACAGAAAAATAACCTGCCAAAAGCAGACAATGTTCCTTAACTATCACAAATTTTCTGGTTTTCTAACTATGAGACAAGAGCCATTACAAATTAATCTAAGTTAGTTGATGTATTTCCCATGGGAATAAAGCTTGAACTGAAAGTGAAATTGACAATTCTTTGTACAGAAAACAACCTAATATAAAACGTCATTTGATAGATGAAAACCTTGGTTGTTAATAATATTGTACTGAATATCATAGAGAACTATTGACAATTTCTGAAAGAGAGATGTGACAGGAGGGTGTTGCAAGAGAGATCTGATTCTCTATTTGATTGCTCTTTAACCAAATAAGTTTTAAGGCTATACAAATTTTGCATTACCTCAGGGAATACAACATTATAATGAATAATTTATATCAAATTTCATACTTCTTGGAGGGGTGGTAAATAAATTAGAGAAGAGGGGAGCCTGGAGAGAAAATTCACAATTCTCTCACAAGGTAAAATTTAGGAGTTTTCTAAATTGTGTCTTAGGAAATTAAGAACTTAAAACTTTTATAATTTCAAAAAATTTGGATTATTAGCTACTTTTTTATGCTATACTTATTGGTATACTATGAAAAAATGTAGTTTAATTAAATTTTGAATGTAAATTGCTATAAACCTTGTGACATGCACAGTAAAGGATGCCCACAGTGAGAGGATTAATGATAGGTAATGACTGTTTATTTATATTTATTGATGAAATGTTCATTTAATATTAATCTATTTCTAGCTTTTTTTTCAAATATCAGAATTTTGCTATTTTACATACATAAAACTGTGCATTAATTCATCTCTGTGCTTTAATTCCAGAAATTCTGGATTTCTGAAGTACTGAGTAATTACCTACTTTTAGTTAATTAAGTGTAATAAACACTTCATACAGTGCTTAGTATAAACTAAATAAGTGCAATTTAGGATCTAAGTGTACAGTATAATCAGAGTTTGAAATTACAGGGACTTTCATACTGTAATGCAATTAAGTTTTTGTTTATTTTCAATAAATTATTTATGTAATAAATGTATTAAATGCGATTTTTGTTAAACTTGAATGATCTATACATCGAATCCTTAGTCACACTGTCATTCTGACTTGTTATTTTGCAGTTTTTGTGTTTGAGAACGTACTATGACTTTGCTTAGTTTCATATTGTGTTATACTAGAAAATTTTTCATGATACTAGTTGACAAGTTATCACCAAGTTACTAGGAAAACATTTATCTTATGTGTGTGTGTGTGTGTGTGCATAGGCTGTATATGTGATGTCAAGTATTTGTAAAACATTCTTCTGACAAATAAACAAGTAAAGAAGCAGTCAAATGAATAAATACATTTGTTATGCAAATAACAAATTTATCTGTGTCTTATGAAATTTTGAAGTGAGCTGAAGAATTTTTAAAAAAATCAACAGATTCATTATTTACAGGAAATTTCTCAGAGCTCGACAGAAATGAATGTTGGAACATTTTGAAAATTTTCTTCACAAATTACATGATATAAATGTTAAAAATTACAATATATCAGTTCTAAAAGATTTGTAAGTTGTTGAATTTTTTTTAAATAGAATTATTATCTTTACTTAAGTTTAGAAATTTCATTTGACGGTGTGCAGTCAACACCCGAAAAGTGCTCACTGGTTGTGGAATGGGTAGCAAGGCTAAAACTTAAGTTCCAAGATGATAATTCACCCTCACACACAGTTTAGCTATCTTCCTATTGCATCTGTCAGTGGTGGTTCAGCTTAATTGATTACTATCACAATTCACAAAAATAATCAGCTGATCAAAATTAGTGTTTCCAATTATAACTTTTTGCAATTATTCTAACTATCAAAGTTTCATGTAAGAATAGTTGATTTGTTGAATGTAATAAATTAACGAGTCAAACAATTCATCATTTAATAAATTCTTCTAATTGCCAAGATCTAACAAACTGACAACCCATGCTACTCTCTGGCTAGCAGTAATGTTTGCATTTTCCAGATCTGTTGGAAAAACGTAATTGTGGGTGAAATGTTAGCAAATGTAGTTTATATGAGAACATTTACATAATTTTTAATAAAATGTGTGTGTTTCTTTAAGGCTGCCCAGTAACTATTAACTTATTTTATCTTTGTGACTAGCACTACAAGTTTACATAACTTTTTAATATTTTCCTGAATTTATATCAATAGAAAATGAATTTATTTTGTAAGGTTTGTGATTTTTTATT
>NW_013666681.1:231967-233558 GCF_000517525.1 Limulus polyphemus
CAAGGGAAAGTGTAGAAAAATAATATTGTCCTAAAAATAGTTTTAAGCTTTTATAAATAAGTAATGCTTCTTTACAATTTTCAAATCAATATGAAAATGAATTAATAGGTTATAAAGAACCTTAAAATATTACCCTTCTTCAGATGTGACAGTCCCTGATGTGTGTTATTTATATTTACTTGTGTAAGAACTGAAAATTGTATGGAGAGAAAGATTGTGCTATAATGCTGTACGTACATCTACATTCATTACTAAACAATCACTAGTGTTTCTGTTGTAAACAAATTTCTTGTTTTGGTAGTTGCAATTAGTGTTTAAGAGCAGCCTTTAAGCATTTTGATAGAACTTTACAACTATAATGAGGTATCTTATAAATGTAAATTTCATTAGATGGCCATTTAGAAATGCTTATTTAAGGGATATTTTTATTAAATATATGAAAATTTTAGTTTCTGTTCTAGCTATCTTTTTACATCATTTTAATTAATTTATATCATTGTAATTTGTATTGTTGCTTATGCATTGTATTTTTGTTTCATATTAATTTTACAGTTTTACCAAATGTGACATTGTAAAATAGTAATTTGGTTAACTGTTAATTTTTATGAAAATATATTAAATGATCCATTCAATTTGTTATTGTTTGTTATTCTTCTGTTTTTTCATAAAAGCATTTGTATAGACTAAATGACATTTGAATTCAGCTACTGAATGACTAAAATGTATTATATTTTACTCAGTTTAATTTGGAATTATAAATAACTATTTTATTTTATTTTGTTTCCACCAACTAGAATTTTCTGTCACATAAACTATAATTATTTTTGTTTTTAATTATTACAGATATCTAGCACTTTAATCATTAAGTTTTTAATTGAAATTATAAATGTTTTTTTTACATTACACCAGCTCTTCACATTATTGGTGTTTATCGTTTTAAATACTTTACTATTAATTAACACTTTACTAACCCTCTTGTGGAGGATTTATAAATGTTTTTAACAGTAAATTTTATGTGGGTGTACAGTTCATCAATGATTTTTCAACTATATAATGTGATGTATTAATGTATTCTGGCAAGTGACAAATGAAAACATTAAAATCAAACCCTAGGCTATTAACTTCTGTTTACTGTACACTTTATTTCCTTTTGTCTGTTATTCTTTCATTTGATTTGTTGTTTTTCAACTTTCAGCCAGGAACCATGATTGAATGGGGGAATGTCTGGTAAGGTTTCATTCTCATACATATCTGTTTATATCTAACATAGTGCAACAACATATTCATAAAAAAAACTTTAAGTTTTCCTCAAATTCAAAACTTTCTTGACAAACTAATAATGGGCTCTAAGATAGGATTGAAAGCTTATCACTAAAGTTAATAATTTGTTCTCATCCCTCAATTTTAGTCATAGGCAGGCTTGTTGATCTTAAGTATGCAAGTTAGAATATGCACATGAATTAAAATTCTTTTGTTAGAAAGTTTAAATGTTTAAATTGTGTATTGGATAACATAACATAAAGGTGACTTTTGGTCTGTACAGTAACTTGTCTTGACTGTGTTTTAGTCGACTAGTATTTTGTAAAATACA
>NW_013666681.1:234539-236103 GCF_000517525.1 Limulus polyphemus
CCTTCCAGCTAACAAATCTATTACAAAATCAAAAATGTATAGCTTATTACAATATTTTGCAGATGCTCACATTGTTTCAATGGTGGTAGAAAAGCACATTTTTAAGTTTAAAAATTGAGAAAATTGTTAATGTAAAAATGATTGAAAGAAACAACAGTGTTGTAAAAAAATCATTTGCAGATCTGGTTAGAAAAAGTGGTTGATCTTTTAATTGCTGTTGGAAACTGAATTTTTTTTCATTTTAAGCCACTACTTTTTTCTTCTAAGTTTTAAAAATACAGAGCTACAAGGGGCTTTGCCCGTTTTTTGCATTCCCACTGGGTTCCCACTATGAACTTGGCTGGAGTATCCTGGTTTTTCAACCTATCTTTATCTTACACATTTTCATACTTGTATGTTATATATCACATATTTCTAATGTTTTATTTAATTGTTGTATATACCAAACAGTTTGGTTGCTATTATGTTTATGCATTGTGTTCACAAAAGATAACAGGTTAAATTGTGGAATTAAGTTGTATGTTACTGGTATGTCCAGTCTGACCGAGTTGTATGATGGTACTATTATAAAACAAAATTACCAGTATGTTTTAAACCAAAACAATGAGAGGTACAATAAGGAGTTGAAGGAAGTGTTGAACAGATAATGGAATGAGATTCAGTGTCTTTAGATAGATTAAATCAATGGGTTATGAAAAAAACATTTTTTTAAATGTAACAAATGACTAATGACATACTTGGAACTATATATGAGTATGAAATAAAGTCTGCATCAGGGTTTACCTAGTAGTTACTTATTTTCCTTTTACTCGTTATATGGTCTCTTTTATTTGAAAATTAAAATTGTATTTAAAAATTTAACAGTTTCCTTCAAAAACTATGCATCCTTTTTATTAACCCTATTGTCACAGATATCCTTTACTGCAAATGACACAAAGTTTTAGTGTCTTACTTTGAAAATTTTATTAAACTACTTTTTGTTTATGATATACCAATTAGTATAGCATAAACTTGTAGCTAATAACCCATATTTTAATAGTATACAAGTTTTAAGTTCTTAATTTTATAAGGCAATATTTAAAAAAATCCTGAATTTCCTCTAGTGTGACACACCTGACACATTTTCTCTAGGTATGACTTATTCTCTATTTTATCCACCAACCCTCCAATAACTACAAAATTAAATGTAAATTACTCACTATAAAAATCATTATTGCTCAGACAAACTATAATTTTTTGGTTACAGAGCTATCAAATAGAAAATCAGATCACTATTGCCACACCCAACTGTCACATTCTCTCTTTCAGGATTTGTTAATATTTATTTTTTACGTTTAATTATATATCATCTATAACCAATAGAAAGCCAAGGTTTTCATCTATCAATTTATGTATTATGCTGTGTCCTGAACAGATAATTTTCAATTTTACTTGTAGTACAAACTTAGTTTCCACAGGAAAGATAATGACTAGATTGGATGAATTTGTAACAGCTCTTGTCGCATAGAGCCAGAGAAATTGTGATTGTTAGAGGAAATTGTCTGCTTTTTGCATGTTGTTATTC
>NW_013666681.1:236388-237615 GCF_000517525.1 Limulus polyphemus
GTTTCTTCAGGCATACACGCGAGCAGTTTGTGGGTAAGGTAAATTGATAGTGTAACTTGAGATCCATGTTCTCCAAGTGATTTAGATCTTATAATGGCACGAATAGTAGTTAGACACAGTTCAAAGGGCAATAAAACAATAAAATTTAAGTATAAATAGATGTATTCTGTTAAGAGTTTAAAGCTACTTAGGATAAACGAATGTAGTTTTATGTTATACTTGAAGTCAATTTAGAAAGAAAAAAGGGTAATTTAGATTTATTTCGATTTTATTTAATGGTTACAAGGTCAGCCAAATTGACCAACATTGGAAAATAACAGATAAAATATAAAGTTTTACTGAAAACAAACATTTGAAATATATTTAGGAGGTTTTAGAGATTAAACAAATGAAATTTGAGATTTTTGAGATGAAGAAAAGTATTTTTAATCTTAACATGAAAATCACTTTATACACGGACTATTCAAAACAAATACTCTATGTTCAAGGACAAACCCTTTTTTTTAATTTATTAAGAGTACTTCACTAAAAAATAGTTTTTTGTATGTGAAAGACTTATAATGTTTACTGAAAGACTGCCAAATATCGTGAAGATATACACACTATATTAAAAGTTAGTAATATCAAATCTATAAAGACTTTGAATGAGTACAAAGAGGTCACATATTCAGTCAAATTGACTGAACCCGTATTGAGAGAGTTAATGGACAATGCAATACTTTTTGTATCTATTACAAAGGCAACAGAACAACAGTTTAAAATTTTATATTATTTTTTTTAGGAATTGAATATGATTGTAAATCAAAAAGAAATTAAATTTATAATAATAAACTGAAATGAAAAGAGTAAAGTATATTTACAAATAGGCCTTTTATTATTAATTATAAGTATACATATTAAGGCTCAGTGATAACAGCAGATAGAAATATTATATCAATAATATTATATATTATTTTTTTAAGACTAATTATCTTTATATTCAACTAACTTTTATGGAAAAATCCACATATACTTTACTGAATGAAGCTTTTGATTCTGCATTTATTATTGAATATATCTTACTCTTGTGAAACATGGTTTTCAAATAACTATTGTAGACTTTTTTTGCAATTTTAAAGTTTTAAAACCATTAACTCTTTCAGCACAGGCTTGGTCTCTGGAACCGACCTCGTAACCATTTTGTGCTTGTTCTAGTTTTCATACTATAACTTAAATTACTAAGCGTAT
>NW_013666681.1:238615-259337 GCF_000517525.1 Limulus polyphemus
AAAAATCGATGTTTATCTGTGTTTTTTAATATTTACTTTTAAAGTACCAAATTGATAATGTATTTTTCTAAAATTTTAATTATAGTCTACAGTTTGATACCAAACTTATTGACATAAATTCATGAAATAGTAGTTAAATAAAATTTTGAATGCGAGTCAACAAACTAGATGACATGGCCTTTCACCTGAGACCTGTCTTGAAAAGGTTAATAACATATGTGTTGCTTTAACTCGTATAATCTTGTTCATTTGCATGTACTTTCAATTTGTTTACTTATTCTTGGGCAAAATCCATCTTATTGCTCAGACTTGAATTTTTGAAATTGTTTGTATCAGCCTAAATCATTTGGTAAGTGTCTTGTTTGCTCAATGAAGCTGTAATGACAAAACTTTGGCTTAAATAATACCAGTTATGTTTTTAAAAGTAATAGGTTGTGTATTATTTCCCCTTTTAGAAGAATGTTTAATTTGTATTTTAAATGGATGTAGTATTTACCTGTGTGGTGTTTAACTTGAAAAGTCATGGAAAATGCATGATTATAAATCAAAGTTTGGAAAATATGTGATTTGTATTCATCAGATTTGAAAAAGTAATGGAAAATCATTTTAACCACATTTATTTTGAAATACTACACATTTTTGTTTTATTTTTCAACTAGCTAGAGTACCCGCTATGTAAATTTATGATTAATGAAAGGTTATCTTAGAGCATGAAAAGTTGCTTCCATTATATATAATTGTAAAAAACAATAAAAACTGCAAATCATAAAATGTGAACTGCAAGTTTTTTTGTATCTCCCCATTCGACAGGAAAAATGGGGAATTGCAAAAAATGTCCATAAAAATTGCAAAATGTAATATACAAAACTGAAAATTTGTGTGTATGTCCCCAAAGACCTAATGAACATCCATACCATATTTGGTGAAGATCCATTTACAGGGGGCAAAGTAGTAATAAAAAATGCAATAACATAGAAATGCCCTTAAAAACTGCAAAATGCAAAACTGAAAACTTTATGTAGCTCCCATAGACCCAGTGAACCTCCATACCAAATTCGGTGAAGATCCATCCAGAGGAGGTGAGATAGTGGTAAAAAAATGCAAAAATGCCCATAAAAACCACAAAATGCAAAACTGAAAATTTGTATGTACCCCCACATGGACCTAATGAACCTCCATACCAATTTTGGTGAAGATCCATCCACACCCTGCAAAGTAGCTACATGGACATATAACAGACAGTATTGTTACATTTATATAGATCTATTTTATTTATTTATTTGCTCATTCTAATTGTATAACTGGGTAAACATTATTTACTGCCAAAATGTTTGCAAAAAGCATCATATGTAGTCTACTGATGTTTTGAGGTAACCACATTGAAGAACACAGCTGTAAATAAAACAAGGTGCAAAGCAAATAACATGACAAATAATGATTTATTTTTATTAATATTTCTGATTGTTTTATTTTATTTGTGAATCTGGCATAGGCTAGTGGTTAAGGAGTTCAACTTGCAATCTTGAAGTTGTGGGATCAAATTCCATCACCAAATGTGCTCACATTTTCAGATATAAGATCATTATAATGTGATGATCAGTCTACAATTCTTTGGTAAAGATTAGAAGAATAATTGGTGGTAAGTGGTGTTGACTAGCTGTTTCCCTCTAGTTTATCGCTTCAAACTTAGGGACCTCTAGCACAGATATCTCTCAAAAAGTTTAATGCAGAATTTGACAAACTTTTTTTTATTCATTAAGGTTTTAGATTTGACATAATGTATTCATTGCATTCTTTTTAGTTTCACAGGTTTGTAGTAATGGAACTGAACAATGTTTCCTCACTAGTGTTTTCTACTAAATTGAAAGCACACATTAAATAAATAAATCAGAAAAATTTTAACTTTGAATAAATAGAAGCTGAAAAGGCAGTGTTTTGCCTCAAAGAATAATGTGAATACAGGTCTGGTTCTTATTTCCTTGCAATACAGTGCTTGAAAAATACCATGCTTGAGAAGTTTGATACAAGTAACAAAATTGATTCAAGCATCTTTGTATTATTCTGCTTGCTCAACTTCACAGGTAAACTTTTTGAAAAAAACTGCAAAATATACTATGGCAGCTGATACTTTTGAAAATTTGTTAATTGTTATTTTAACTATAGCATAATTGCCTTTTCAATTAAGTGTCATTCCTGTGATTATATGTGATGTAATGGCAGATTTCCCAAGCCCTTCATTATATAAGATCGTTTTCACGGAAATTACATTCAGAAATTAGATGACTACTCAGTGGTTCTTAACATATCCTAATCATATATTTCAGTTATTCGTGTTACTGTAATTTAAAACAAGAAAATACAGAACAGAGAAAACTTATATTCTTTGTTCCACAGTCTCTTATTATTCATTTACGTGTTTATTTGCCCTGTACTGATTTTCCCAGTTTTCTGATCTTGACAACTTTTGCCAAAATCCTGGAAGCTCTTGTAACGGAAAGCATTACAAATTCTAAATTGGACAAGGATTTTCAGATATGGTTATTTCTTTTAGTTGCTTCCAACATTTGTTGCTTAATGATATAAAATTCAATTTTCAAAATTGATCCTTTTTTGAAAATAAATTATGATGATATGTTAATAAAAATTGGAAATAATTTTAAAAACATCATTGTAACAAACTGTGTCTTTGAAATGCTACTATGCAATAGTTAAAATGTCATCTACAGTCCTGTATAGAGCACAAGACTTTACATTGTAAAATAAATTGATTATCCTTTTTTAGTGAAGCATAATAATGTTACTTGGAATAAATGATAATGGCATAGATTATAACTATTTTACAAGGAGATCTGTATAAATATGAAAGAAGTATATACTATACTGGTAATTTCATATATATATATTGTGAAGTTAATTACCTCACTTATCAATTGCTAATTAGATTGAAATTAAGACTTGACAACCACTTTTAAATCTGTCCCAGCCTGCTGATATATTTGTGGTATTGTACAAAAGCCCTCTTTGGCACTAGACATAACATATATTGTGGTTAACATATTATTACACACTCCTCTTTTCTTTCACACAGAAGTTGTTATTAACAATAACTTTACATAATACCAACAGTAAGAGTAGATTAAAAACCAACTTTCTGAATAGTTGATGGAGAGAGAATTTTGCACAGAAAAAATTGATACGACTGTAACTGTACCCACATACCTCTGAGACTAAGCCATTCAGTGAAGAGTCACCCTCAAAATGCTGTTAAAAGTGATGGTAAGATTGATATTTCACACTGAAATAGCATTCCTTTGTCTGCACTTTCAGTTTTAGTACTGATTCAGCTGAAATAGCTGATGAGTGTTTGAATTAAGCAAAGAATTTCACTGATAACGTGATTAATGTATACATATAAAATGCATACGTTTTAAGAGTATACCCTTATTGTGTCAGATAAGGTTTCTTGCTTCAAATCCATACCCTTTGTTACCCAGGTGTAGATGTCAGTAATTGTTGCTTGCCATTATGTAGCTTATTCTCATCATAATAGTCAGATAAGGTTTTTTGCTTCAAATCCATACCCTTTGTTACCCAGGTGTAGATGTCAGTAATTGTTGCTTGCCATTATGTAGCTTATTCTCATCATAATAGTCTTTCGTTAGTGAAGCTGCATGGTTTTGATGATACTGTGGCGGCCTGGCATGGCCAGGTGGTTATGACTCTTGACTTGCAATATGAGGATTCTGGGTTTGAATCTTGTTCCACCAAACATGCTTGCCCATTCAGCCATGTGGGTATTATAAAGTGACGGTCAACCCCACTATTCATTGGTAAAAGAGTAGCTCAAGAGTTGGTGGTGGGTGTTGATGACTAATCACCTTCCCTCTTGTCTTTCACTGCTGAATTAGGCACAGCTAACCAGATAGCACTCGTGTAGCTTTGCACAAAATTCAAAACAAAACAAACCAATACTGTGGCAGTATTTCAGTATATGGCAGTACTTGTACGTATTTGGGAATTCCTTCTGTGTCCACATCTAAAATATTAGTTTTTTTAACCTTAAAATTACTATCTTATTTTCACAGCATTCATTGCTGGTAGCACCCACATATTTCTTCATATTAAGTTATTTTATATTTTTGAATATATGAAAAATCTGAAATTTTATCAAAGTACTAGCTTCCTCAAATCATAAAAAATTCTAATAATTCTAACAACTGGAGTTTTTCACTGTTCACAGAAAAAAATACTTGTGTTATTCTTTTATTTTCTTGTATTTAACATGTACGTTTTCTGTAAATGTTACTGCCCTTCATTATAAATCTGATAGTGTTTTTATTGTAACTGTCATTGGTAAGTAAGCATATATTGTATTATTGCCTTCCAGTGACTCAGCCAGCAGTAAGTGTAAGGGCTTATGACACTAAAAAGCAGGTTTGGATACTGTTGATGAGCACAGTGCTGATAGTTCATTTGTGTGGCTTTGTGGTTTGTATTGGTGGCTTTTCAAGGCTTAGACTCCTTGGCACAAAAGTACAATCCATCCCACTGAAATCATAAACCCATTAATTTTGCACTGTGCGATATACATTGCAGTCTTGGTAATTTTCACTTGTTAAAATGAATTGGAAACATTTGAGACTATATTTTACTTTATAAAGCAATTAAGAGATAGTGAAATAATTGTATCATTTTTATTTTAGCACTATATGAAATTTATAAATTTGTATTTAATTGTTCTGGTCGTTTAACTATTAATTAATAGAATATTAATTTTATATTATTAATATCCTGGTCTTGAAGGTACATATGTTTACTAACATAACAGATTTGTATTGCAGGGCAAGAGGCATCACATTCAGAAAAAGCCATGCTGTAGCTGGATTTTTCTCACAGATAGGACAATTGTATATGGTTCATCATATTTGGGGTAAGTTGATTAGAATGTTGTACTTGATAAATGAACAAGAGGAAAAAAGAAATGAGAAATTTAACAATCTAAAATCTGTAAACCTATAATATTTGACTTGTATGTGATGTCCTTGCCATAACTGATCAAGTTTGCAATATCTTCTGCAATTAAACCAAGATTCACAGATTTGCAGATGATAATTTTCATGAAAATGGGAGAAGATCAATTAGATGTTGGGTGTAGTGAGGAAAGAGATACTGACACAAGATTGGAGTTTGGCAGAAAAAATGATTTTTGTTTTATCTTAGTCAAAAACATGACTGATAATTTTCTTCATCTAGAAAAAGGAATAAATGATATCTATTTATACATTTAATGTTGGACCATGTTAGTTGTAAAGAAGATATGTCAGTAATATCTCACTTCAAAGGTAGTAGGTGCTCTTCTGTACAATTTCTTCAGTCTTCAATAGTAATAGGAATTTTGAAACCATAATCTTTTGTTTTATACAGTCAACCAATTAAAAACTACACATAACTTTATCTAAAAATTGTGTTATGTTGTTTTTAGAGTATCTAGTAATCGATTGATTATTAAACTCATAAGCTCAGCAAAAGGAAAGGAAGACGAAAAAATTGTGAAATGTGAGTGGAGGCTTTATATTGTTCCAGAGTATGAGTATTTACAAATGAGAAACTGGAAATGAGAGTGTCTTTACATAAGCCATAGAGATATTCATGAATTGAAAACCAACTAAGATGACTTTACATAACTGAGGAAAAATCTAATAGCCCATGAATCAAGTAGATTGTTTGACTTTGTGACATATCCAACTGCTGACTTTTTAACATTGTTTATTCTTTCCAGTTCTTTTAAATTATCAGTCCATTTAATGAGACAAAATTAGCTTTTTTCTTCCTTTAAACAATTTTACAAGCTAAAATCACTTTTAAACTGTATTATCTTGTTTAGGCCTACTTCTACAAATGATGTTCTACCTCTAACAACAGTACTAGTACTAACATACAGTCAATGCATTTTTACAAAATAATGTGATTACTTATTTCAGCTGTCTTTTATATCAATACACCTACTTGTACAAAATAATGAGATAACTCTCATTTTAATTATCTTGGGATCTCAATTAACTTGACACTGGATGGAGTGTTGATTTTATGATCTACCCTGCTGTTAAGTATTTCTAGGGTAACATGAACTTAATTTCACATTACAACTTCAAAAATCTATAGTTTCCTCTAGCTGACAATTAAATTACTACATTAAAAACATATGGTTTATAACACCAATATTTATTGGATTGTGAAGTTCCTTAAACAATCCAAATTCAAAAAAATCAAATCAAATAAAACACTACACCAAATTGTCCACTTACCAAGTATTTTTTATGGTTTTCTCTTCTAAAGCCCATGGTATACAGATAGGTTGGCATATTTTCTTTGTCCTTGTTGCTGGCTGTCCTGTCACTGGATTAGTTCTTTCTAGATAGGTGGTTGGATGAATCTGCTGTTGGTTCCAACCTGAAAGTACTCCTGATAGGAACTCCAGGCTTCCCAGCAGGTTGAGGTTCCACTCACAAACTTTTCTCAGGAGTTACCCAGTTGGCCATTTTCTCTCAGAAGAACTTTCAAAGAGGACTATGATGAATAACCTTTGACTTGGATTGTCTATTCTCCGAACATCTATTAAGCTCTGGAATTTATACTTTTGTGACAAGAACTGTTCAACCATATCATGCCACCTCAATGAAATCCTGTTTATCAGCATCAGAAGTATTGCTTTTATCACCAGCTGATATAAGTTTTTCCCAAGTGAAGTCATGTACATCTTTATTCTTCACATCCATGAGACTTCCAACAACCTAGTCCTCAGAAGATGCTGGAGCATTTGGTTCCACTGCTGCCCAACCACTGGATGAAGAACTATTGCTAATAATTCCTGATCTACGTATTTCACTTGGTGACAACTGTTTCTGTTTCCACTGGAAGTTCAAATTCTGGTGTCATAATTGCCTCGTAGTACATAGGAATTTTCTGGTCATTGGAAATTCAAATCTTGTGTCATAATTGCCTTGTAGTACATAGGGATTTCCTGGTCATTAACTGTAAAACTAGCCTAATGTCACACCAATGTCTGCTCAAAGTCAGTTCACAACATGCACTCTTCTTCAGTATCATTTACTTGCACATCATTAGGTGTAGAGAAGCTTCCTGCACTAAGGGTAACTTCCAACTTACTTTTTGCTGAAACTTTGTGTCCACCTGCTGTTGTTTGCATCAGTCTTTCATCGTATCTGGAGGCAATTTCCCACCTTTCATCACCAAATGGGTTTGAACAATTGTAGCTGTGGAACTAGCATCAATCAGCACACTGCAAAGTTTGCCATCAATAAACCCATGGACTCATCGTTGAATTTCCTCAAATAGTGAACTACTTTTCTCTTCTGGGATAGATTAAGTATTCCCACTATTGATTCTATAGTCCTGACTGTAATGGCCATATTCACATCAATTATAACAGTCCCCTTTTTACAGTATTTTCTGGGAGGAACTCTTATTCCATACTGCCGTTGCCTACAGTTTTTGGTAATATGTCCCTTCAAATTACACTTGAAGCATCTTCTGTCTTGTGGTTTATTTTCTATGTTCTGTTGAACTAGATGTCCAATTGATTCTTTCAGATCTTCTATATTATCTTTAGGGGAAATTGATATTACAGTTCTACAAGATCTAATGTTCCTATAACTTCTAGATGGTCCTGTTAGTAGTTTATCTGCAACTTTGATTGATTTCAGTTCCATCACCAACTACAGAGCTTTCTTTAGAGATCTTCACCTACTCTGCTTCAACCTAATTCTCATATCCTTGTCTATTACTGTGTCTATAAATTGGTTGTGTGCCAAGGAATCCATCATCTCACAAGGAGTATCTAAGTAAGATAGTTGAACAAATATTTTCATATCTTTCTCAAGTTTGGCTAAGGCCTCTTCTTGTGTCTGTTCCCTTTTCTGGAACTTTGCTCTAGATACTCCTTTTTGCTGTGACAATCCAAACCTGTTGGATAAAGCAGCTGCCAGTGCTTGATAGTATTTATGACTCTCAGCTGGATCATCAAAGCTTGTGTTTTTATATGTGCAGCAAGATGGATAGCTTGTTGGTCATTATTCTATCTGTTCACTCTGGAAATGATTTTCAACTGAGCCTGGTATGACTTCTATGGTACCTTTCCTTTATATTCTTTTGTTTTCTGCATTGGTCAGTGTTGAACTGGCTAGCTTAATTCTGAAACTGGATTTGGTATTGTTATGGATGGAGTAGTTCAGGAAGTAACAGGTGGCACAGCAGTAGTGGTAATAGATGGAGATCGAATAACTTTTCCAATTCTTGTAGTAGATGGTGTTTTAGGTTTGAATTCTTGAGCTGGTACAGAAAGAGATCTAGTTGGTTTAATCTTTGCATTTAATAATTAATTTTCAAACTGTTTTATTCTGGTACTGATGTTCTTTTCTTCCTCTTGGATGTCTTTCTTTACTTTTTCATTGTTTTCATTCCAGCTGTATTGTACTTCTTCAATTTTATTATTACAGCCCCTCCATAGTTTTTCAGCCTTTTTTTTTATAATAATCTTTGTACATCCTCAATAGTTTTATCAGTTTTATTTTTTATTTTATTTCTTCCATAAATATTACATCCATTTCTTGTGACTCCTCTCTTAAATTCATGTTTCTTACTGCTTGAGCTTTTAATTTTCTTCCTGGTCTTCTTTTAATTTTCTGTCCATTTCTTCTAGTTCTTCTTTATTTTGTCTTGACAATTTCATTATCTCAACTAATTCTTGAAACACATTACTTGACCTCGTGGTCACCCTCTTCAGCAGTTGAAATTCTATTTCAAGCATATTCCAGATTCTCTTCTATTTTCATCACTTGTGATACCAAATTGTTATAACTTTGTTCTTTCTTTGCTGTTCTTTAAAATTCTCAGGTGAAATAATTCAATGTCCAATCCACTTAATGAGAAGAAAATAGTCTATTTCTTCCTTTAAACATTTTTACAAGCTTAAACTGCTTTTAAATTCTTATAAATTGTTTGGGCATGTTCTTGCAAATGATAGTATACATTTCTAACATAAGTACTAGGACTAACATACAATCAATCTACTTGTACAAAGTAGTAAAATAAGTGTTTTATCTCTACTAACTTTCTTTATATGTCACATTACATCATCAGAAACCTATAGCTATAAGTATAAATTAACACAAAAACACAAATGTTTAGATTTAAATAGCTTAAATCTCATAATATTATACATTTATATATATTTATTATTTCAGTCGTGCCTGGCTAACAATACAGAAGTTACAATGACGCTGCTTATGTGCACTCATGTTATTGTAACCAATAATATAAAGCTGACCTTTTGTATTTACAAAGTGGCATGTCTTGGCTGTGTTTTAGTGGACTAGTATTTTGTAAAGTACAGTCACATTTCAATTATTATACGTTATGTATGTACATACATTATTACTATTTACAAATAAGTTCTTAAACTTATTTTTCTTAAAACATAGAATAGTAAATAAAGAAGTAAAGCAAACAATTATATCTTCTAGTTATGACATTTGTGCTCATTTACTGCTTCGCGTAGGTAGCTAAGCCTTATAAAATTGTGCGCTTGGAGGATGTCAAATTATATTGATTCAGTACATGAGTGATATCTCAGCAAATAGAAAAGATAGGAGGTTCTTATTTTATGTTCCAGCTTGTCGATATCAGTAATTGAAGTTCCTAATTCGTATGAAACTATAAACTGTATTTTGACATCACAAGTATCTAATTTTTGAAACAGTGCTACATTCAACATACCACATGACACACAAAAATCGATGTTTAGGTGAGTGTGTTTTTAATATTTACTTTTAAATTAAGAAATTAAATATTGTATAATACTAAAATTTTAATTATAATCTACAGCTTGATACCAAACTTATTGACATAAATTCATAAAATAGTAGTTCAATAAAATTTTTAATGATAGTCAACAAACGTGATGATATAGCCTTTGACCCATGACCCATGTGGAGAGGGTTAATAGATACAAAAACCCCAACATATAATTGTTATCATTTTGGAATTTTAAATATCTGATGCAAAAAGTTATATTAGTGGAAGCCGTTGGAAGTTTATACATAGAATAAAGAAAGAAAAGTGATGATTGGACAGTATGTACTGTAGTTTTTAATTTACCTTGCAATGTGTGAATCTCTAATATAAATTGATAAAATCTAGGAAATCAAAATTGTAAGTGCCACCTATGTAAAAATATTAGTTTAAGAATCAAGTAAATGGAAAAAAAAACCCAAAAAACCTTGTATTTAACAAAACATAATATGCACATGTATAGGAAATGAAATAAATATATTTTAGAATTATATCAATTTTCTAAATTCTTGTCTGTAATCCCATTATCCAAAAATTGATATGGGGAGGTGGTTTGATAAAAACTAAGAATTGAAATGGACCAACTATGTTTTCGATTATCATACAAAACAAATATTTGCAAAAAAAATATAAGAAAGCTTGTGATATTTAGAATTATAACAATTGTTTGATAAGAATAATTTGGACCATTTACTATTTGTTTAATGTTTATATAGAGTAAATTGTTTTTGTCACATTGAACTAATAGGTATTCTACATCACTGTTCTGGAGAAATGTATTTAGGGACTATTCAATAACATTTCTACTATCAAAATTAATAAACCATATATATATATTTAATGTATAACATTAACCTAAAATAAACTGAAATATGGTCCAAGTATGGTGCTCATATTATTAAAATATTTATAACTAAGGTTTATGCCTATAGTTTTGATTATTGACAGTCACTTGATGAAAATGAGGTGAAAAACTGCTGTTTGCAAACAAAGTTATGTTTTCAGGAAGAAAGTAAAATACTTTTTATAGTAATTATTTGTACTGATGATTCTACTTGCATATAATCATTGAGTGCATGTTTTAGGAAAATAGAAAGATATATATCTTATATGTGTATACAGTTTGAATAGATATTGGGGTTCCATTTCTCTTTATTTAAGTGGCACTTGTACATGGAAAAGATGAATAGTATTTCTATCTGTTTTGTATTGGTAGGCTACCAAGACCTACAAAAGCGAAAAGAAGTGAGAGAAGAAGTGTGGAGACAACCTGGATGGGATGATTGTGTTGCTCATACAGGTGATTCATAGTATTTTTCATGTTTATCTTTTAGTAAGATGAAGTAACCTAGTTTCTGGTGTAGTTTTATTTTAATTGTTGATAATTAAAATAATAGTTTTATTTAATTTTTATTATGAGTATCATTAGTGTTTATATTATATTTGTGTGGTAAGAATATTTCAAACTTACCTGTTGATTAATGTCCAGAGACAAACCTATTGTTAATGTGAAGACTTATAAGCTCTTTCTGTGCAGTGCATTTGAAGAAGTTTTCCTCCTAAGGTTCTGTTAGGTCTCCATAATTTTATTCTCTTTTAATATAAGCTTCTTGGTTTATAAAATTATATGTATATATATATATATAGATAAGTCATTGGGATTACAATATTGTAATCAATGGATGATATAAAGCAAAGATAAAACAAGAATTGCACAAAATATAAAAGACTAATAGAAGTTAAACAATCAATACACAGTGTCTTATCTCTATTATTTGATTGATAGAATTTACTCAATGACTAATTTGAAATAGATAGAGAATTAGCTCATTATATATATAAATAAATAGCTCACAAACTATTATATATATATATATATATTCGTAGGTTTATTAAGTTTGGAGTTTTTGCATAGA
The DNA here is from genome assembly GCF_000517525.1 of Limulus polyphemus. Taxonomy (NCBI): domain Eukaryota; kingdom Metazoa; phylum Arthropoda; class Merostomata; order Xiphosura; family Limulidae; genus Limulus; species Limulus polyphemus. The sequence goes on from NW_013666681.1 coordinate 250,402, forward strand.
AACATTGTGTTTCCAGTTTTACAGGTCTCTTCTTGAACTTTGATAAGATATTTTGGCAAACAATTTTTCTTTCAAGAATAGAATCATAATACTTCTATATTACTTTACGAAAACTGTTTAATTGCAGCAGATATATGTTAGTAAGTAGACACTATATTCAATCTGTCAAGTGACTTAAGTTGCTACATGTACGTAAAGATCTACATGAAAGGATTTTGTTTGTCTGTGTATTGATAGTTTTAAAACATGTATTCATTTGATGTAGAAGTTTCTTAGAAAGTAGTAAACTGCATACAGAAAACATAAAAATATATATGTACATGTATTATAGAAGGAAGTTGGTGATTATGAAATATTTAATTTGGAAATTTTTAAAAAATAACTAGACCAGGAACATATCTCAAACTTATATTCTACATTACTTCATATACATTGTCATATCACTTATTATATATAATTCAAGATAACAAAGAATCTGTTGGTACATTTAGGCTAGCTCATCCACTAAACTAAACTTTGAAATAAAGATAAGACACTCAGAGCTGGCCTCTATCATTGAAATATTTATTAAGCCTTCCCTTTAACTCCATTACATTAACAGCATCCATCACATCTGAAGGCAATCGATTCAAAAGGCCAACCAACCTGTTAGAAAAATAAAGTAGCATAGCTTAAGAGGACTCGTATTCTGCCAAAATTTACCTGACGCCTAACATTATCACATTTAAAATGAGAAAAGATGATTCATCAATATTATCATGGAAGTGACCACACCTTAAAACATGTAAAATAATAAATAGATCTTTAACAATTGGAAAACTGTAATGTTTAACACTTCTGTAACTTAGAATTTACCTTAATTCAGGTATATTTAGGTGAATATTTCACTTTTCATGTAAATTTTCTGCATTTAACTGACATCACTGAACAAGATGTGAATAGTCATAAACTTGCATTAAACTCATGTTGGGCTATGGTTACATATCACAGTGACCATTTCATATAGCTTATGCTCACTTGAGATCACTACCTTGGAGTTTGGTCATACCTAGGTAGCAGGGTATTAATGAGTTTTGTACAAGTTATTATAAACTGGAGTTAGTCTTTCCCTTAATATGTGAAATGGAAACAGTTACCATGAGATACATTAAACCTTAGTAGCTGTTTCATGTAGTAGGGGAATATTTGAGACTAAATTATGCATTTTATGGCTCCATGATTGTTTTACTGTAGCCTTACAATCACTAAAACTTTCCAGATCTTTTCTGCCTTTTGGGCTATCACTGATATTTTAAAAGAATTTGAAGGACTCATGTATTCCTCTGTTAATTATACTTTGAGGAGTCTTTTCAGTTTTGATATTTGAATATTCTGAACATTAAGCAGTATCTTATGCTGGTATATTTTTTCTTTTGTGTGTATCATCTCACAGACAGATCAGTTCTATTCTTTTCCTACATTTCTTTTTTTTTAACTAATAGTTTTTTTTAGAAGTGCTTGGTTTCATTACAGTATTGAAAACTGTAGTTGAACATCTTGATACCAGAACAATTGTTTTACATTTCTCATTGTAACTATCATGATGTATGTTCAGTTCTAATATATTTTTACTGGACTCTTATCTGTTTTACTTCTTTTCATTACAGTATTGAAAACTGTAGTTGAACATCTTGATACCAGAACAGTTGTTTTACATTTCTCATTGTAACTATCATGATGTATGTTCAGTTCTAATATATTTTTACTGGACTCTTATCTGTTTTACTTCTCCACTAAATTAGATTTTGGTAAATACAGTGCAGTTTAATCTTTCATAACAAATTCTTTGCCCTACCAATAATCAGACTGAGTGTGGCCCAGTAGTTAGTGTGCTGAACTGTGAATTTAAGGTTCTGTGATTTGTGTCCTGTTGCCACCAAAAAATAAACAAACAACCAAACAATGAGTACAACTTTTTTTTTATTGCTGCTGGTGTCATTAAAACTTTATTCTTTAGATGTTGAATAGAATTTGTAGTATCAACTCAAAGTAAATCTGATTTAGATTTCCTTGCATGTTTAATGCAATTAAATTTCTAAGTTGAGTGACTTAGCACCCTACTAACACTTTGAAGAAAATTTTAAATATTTTTGTAAAGAATTGGCCTATGTACCCTGACATCATTTTTAAATTCCTTTCTATTTATGGTACTGCATTATGTTCAAAATTTAATTACACCACTTTACTATCAATATATGTCAATGAAATTAACATTATAATTTATCTTATAATTGAAATTTTTATGTTATCTAAGTTTTAATTACTTTGTTTCAAAGTAAACCTTTCAAAAATACTTAAACTGCAGTTTTCTTCTCATGTGATCCACATGCTTTGAAAAATCTTGACTTTAGCAGTGGCTCACTCTTAGAAACATAAGCTGGCAGTGTACATGAGTATGTAGATGCTAGATATGTGGTATTCAAAGTCCTGCAACTGTATTCACTGGGAAAGAGATATAAGTATTCCCACCCTTGATGGTTGCCATACCCACCTTCTATACTTTGCCTTGAGATCTACAATGTACATGTAGTTAGTTGACACAAGTGTATATAGTTATTAGAAAGAGCTCAGTTGACACTATACTCTACCAGTGTTTATTTGAAATTGGTGCACAGTTTTCCCCATGTTGTACATGTAACTGCTGTTTGTATTGTTGTCTGCTTGATAAACTATAGCACTTATGGTGGTTTTTTACCTAAATATGCTTTAGTTAGAGAGACATTTAAATTGTATTTAGTTCTTACTTGTATATTTTAGTTAATTGTGTATTATGTGTGTTTTAAAGATCATATTTGAAAGATTTAATGATTTTTATAAATTTAACTTGTTGTCTGGATCATGAAAGGTTATTAACAAGATGGTGTATACAAGCAACTATTTTTTTTGGCAACACATCTCTATGTAGAGTCTTTAAAAATACCGTAAGAAAGCTCTGTGGGCATCAGTTGACATATGGGCATAAATGATGATAGACTAAGAATTTGAAAGGAAAATTAAAAATAAACTGTAAGTGGAAAGATAGATGTGAAAATATGTATATAAGAAAAATATGACTATTGTAGTAGATTTCTCTGAAGAGTTGAAAGGTATGTAAATATTTTCATTTGTAATTTTAAACATTTCATTGCACTGTATGTTGATGATAATATGTAGTTAGTGATATTTACCTTAAAAAACTTTTAATATTCATTTATGACATTCTAGAGATTATACAAATGAAATGTGATAATTGTAAGAAAACTTGTATTTTCAAACTTCATATAAAAACCACCTTACATGTGAACTATTCAGAGTGCGAGTGAAAATAATGAATTTTTTATTAGAAATAGTAGAAAAAATCATAATTAACACTTCTGCCACGGGTATCCTTTACTGCATGACACAAGTTTTTAGTGTCTTACATTAAAAATGTTAATAAAATACTTTTTGTTTATGTTATACAAATTAGTATAGCATAAAATCTTAGCTAATAATCCATATTTTAATAGTATATAAGTTTTAAGTTCTTAATTCTATAAAGCAATATTTAAAAAAATCCTGAATTTCCCCTTGTGTGATACGACACATTTTCTATAGGTATTTTTTCTTTTCTATTTTATCCATCACCCCTCCACAAAATACGAAATTCAACTTAAATTACTCACTATAAAATCTTCATTGCTCAGACAAACCATAATTTTTATAACCTTCAATTTTGTTTTGTTACAGAGCTATCAAATAGAAAATCAGACCCCCTCCTGCCACATCCATGTATTACATCATCTTTTTCAGGATTTGTTAGTATTTCTCTCTCATGTATAATTATATATTACCTATAACCAATAGAATGCCAAGATTTTCATCTATCAAATGATGTATTCTACAATGTTGTGTTCTGAATACAAAATAGTCTATTGCACTTGTAATACAACTTTGGTTCTCACAGAATCACAATGGCTAGCTTGGAGGAATTTGTAACGGCTCTTGTCGCATAGTTAGAAAGCCAGAGAAATTGTGATTGTTAGAGGAAATTGGCTGCTTTTTGCATGTTAATAGTCTGTTTTTTGGTGTATTATTTAATTAAATAAAAATTATTTCATGCATTACTGTAAATTAATATAAAAAATGAAGGGTTAAGTGTCGTCGATAGTCGACAGCCAAAAAAATTATTACTGAAGTAAGTACTTTATTTCATGTTTTTCATGTTTATTCTTTTTTTTTATTAAAAAATTAACTAAAATGTAAAAATAAATATCTATTTACTTTAGTGAAGGTTAGATTATGTAAAATAATAATATAATAGGAATATTTCATGAGGCACGCATTCGAGCAGCTCATGGGTAATTTAATTTGATAGTGTAACGTGAGATGCATGTTCCCCAAGTGATTTACAGCTTATAAAGGTGTGAATAGTAGTTAGACACAGTGCAGAGGGCAATAAAGCAATAAAATTTAATATTAAAAAAATATATATAAATATATATATACTGTTACAAGTTTAAAGCTACTTACAATAAATGAATGTAGTTTCACGTTACATTTGAAGTCATTCTAAAAAGAAAAGGATGTTAATTTAGATTTATTTCGATTTTTATTTTGGTGGTTATGAGGTTAGTCAACTTGACCAACCTTGGATAGACTTATGGTGGAGAAAAGAAAAAATAAATTATAAAGTTTTAGTGAAAACAAACATTTGAAATGTATTTAGGAGTTTTTAAGGATTAGACAAATGAAATTTGAGATTATTTAGATGGGGAAAAGTATTTTTAATCTTAACATGAAAATCACTTTGCACATGAACTATTCAAAACAAATACTCGATATATTCAAGGATATATCTTTTTTTAGTTTATAAAATGCTGCACTAAAAATATGATTTTTTTATATTGCCAACTTTTGTGAAGATATACACATTATGTCAAAGTTAGTAGTATCAAATCTATAAAGACTTTATACAAGTACAAAAAGGTCACATGGTTGGTCAAATTGATTGAGCCCATGTGGAGAGAGTTAAATGTTTTATTTTTCTGAAACTACATGCTTTTAGGAATGTTCTTGTCAAATTTTAAACAGCCACTAGTTTTATTTTTGGAATGAAATATGACAAGAGTGATGTTACCTACTAAAAACAATTAGTAGCTGGTTGTCTTAGGGTTAACCACAGGCTCTTGTGAAAGAGGTATTAACTCTATATGCAGTGTTTGAGGTCAGAGTGGTATTATATATTTGATGTCAGCTTACCTACTCTCTTAATGACAGTTTGTGGTAAATGTTTATATAGTATGTAGAAAATAATCTAGATCTGTATTTCACAGGTTCTAGAAGTTATGCAAATGCAAACTATACAATGGAAAAAGTAACAAATCTAAGTTTTTGTGTACAACAGACTTGTACATTTTAAAAGTTTGCCATAGTAAATTTGTTATTATAGTCTCCATTCCTTCTAAATCAGAGTCAGTCCATTTTTTGGTTAAGGCAGATTTCTTCATCTGGTTTATATATCTATCAGTGTTTTTGATTAGAATGGAAAATTCTCAAATCAGTTGTTTTTTTTGGCAACATATTAACCATTACATCTGGAAAAAGTAAAAACTCTTTCTGGTGTTGAAATTTAAATCTCGTCACATAAAATTAGGTAAAAAATGTGTAATTGTACATAATACAGTTAATCGTATCTTTGTTACAAACCTAATGTATAGAAGAAAAAATGACATGCGTGTGTATCTTTACATTCTTGTTGACATTTTGTATTATTAGTTCTTCACACAATTAAACATTGTAAAGTTATAATTGTTTACTATTCATTTTATTTATTTACTACAGTGGTAAGCCAGAGAGCTTATAATGTTAAAAATTGGGTTTCAATACCTATGGTGGACACAGCACAGATAACCCATTGTATAGCTTAGTGCTTGACAATAAATAATTTAATTAATCATATCTAATCTAAATTTTTTTATGCACTATTTTGCATTAAATGTAATTAATTTTGTTTGAATTTAGTCTGTCATGAGACATTTGCCTGTTTTGTTGTTTTTCAGAATTTGTAGAGCATACTGGAGGGATTCAGACATGTTGGCAATGATTGTTTTTATATAGATGTAATTCTTGTTGCAAAATGCCAGAATGAAATGTAGGATTATAGCTCAACAATTAAACTCTTGTGATTAATTATGTCAACAAAAGTGAAAGTGATGAGGATAAAAAATCAGCTTTCTTTAAAGATGTACTTGTACTACTAGCCCTGATAAAGGCATAGTGGTGAAATGTGACTGCAAACATACATTTAGTTCACTGGCATTATCTACTGTGTGACTTCTTGTTTTTTTACCTATGTCAGTTTATTTACATTAGACTTCTCTTATTTTTCAGTTCCACTTATCAGAGAAATGAGATCAAGATGGCTCACTCCAAACTCCTTCTCACCGATTCTGTAGAAGTTGAAAATTGCAGATAAACAATTTCTTATATTATTGAGTGATCCTGTTTTGTTTTTCAGTTTAGGTTAGATTCAAGAACAGATTTTATTTGGAATAATATTTAATTTCAACAAACAATAAGCAGAAAGATATATTCACCAATATCAACATAGTTTTTCCTCTTATGCACATGGGTTTAGCTCTTGATCTCAATACTCTAAACACAACTGAAAATGTCTGTACTATAGGGAACACTAATAGATCTTTCTTTTTAAGAAATACAAAATTATAATATTATTTCTGCAAGGTAAACTATTTATGATAAATTGCAGAAAAAACATGTTATTTCATATAACAATATAACGTTTGCATGTATAATTATATATAGATGTAATCCCTTTTGCAAAATGCCAGAAGTAAATGTTGGACAATAGCACAACTAAACCTTTATGCTTAGTTATGTTCACCAAAGGAAAAGTGAAAGGTTAAAAAATCAGCTTTCTTTACAAGGTGTTTGCATTTAAATCATCAATGGGAGTGTTTGTTATAGCCTCTGTAAATGGGCATGAAGAATTCACTGTTTTAATGTGTGTGCAACTGATATTGAAATCAAACATACCAATTTTTGTTTAAAAAAAAAATTCTTAAACAATGCAGAATGGTTTTCTTTTATAATTTTTATTTTAAGTAAAATAAGTGATGTATTAATTATACTTTTGAAAGCATAGATCCTTTTAAGAACTAAAACTGGCTCTGTCTGAGAGTACTTTGATTTTTAGTTAGCATCATGTTCAGTATGTAACACATAAAAAGGTATTGTTTTGTTTTTATTTCATTAGGTTTGGGGTAAAATATAGCTTATTCTGAATGCACATTGTTAAATGATCTTCCTCATTTATTAGTTTTTGTTAATTGATATTCAAATGATAAAAGGTAGTGAAAGTTCTTATGTTTTTTTCGTACATTGGCTCATAACAACCTGATATGCAGACGTACTATTAAAATGAACAAAATCCTTTAAAACCTCTCAAGAAATTTAAAAGTAATACTGAATGAAAAGCTGTTAACAGTAAACTCATGTGGGCTTAGGTGTATGGTATTCACTATGATTTTATGTTCTTCTATTGCATAGTTTAATTTGTAGTGAAACTTTTTAAATGTATAAAACTACAAACATACACCTAGCTACAAGTCCCATGATTGTATAAATAATTAAAGTTATAACTAGACAAATATATAGCATCTAAGGTATTTGTCACAATGGAAACACAAGTTTTGTTTAAAAATTATCATACAGTTTTAAGATTTGCAAATTAAATTATATGATATTTACATGTATGTGTATACACACACACACACACACACACGCATGTACATCTTTTATTAATTTTTAGTTATATTGCAAAATTGAGCATTGAATATATGAAACTGTGAATATTAGAAACATATGGACTGATTTGGGGGAAGATATATGTTTTTTTTTATGAATTATTATTTAGTACTTGAACATAATATATGATTATATTTATTGCAGGAGCATCAATTTTGAGTGTGTATTCTAGATAAATTTCAATATCTTTAATGTTATCGTGTAAATCACTTTTTATATGTGAAAAACAATTAATTGAAGAAATACACAAGAAAGAAATCTTAATATGTACTGGATAATATTTGTTGATATATTTGATTGCTTATTAATAATTACATAGTCAGTTGGTGGACGTATACAAGTTCTTGGTGTGCGTCGTTAGTGTGGATGATTCTTTTTATGCCAAGGTAATGCATTAAAATATTTTTGCAGTTGAAAATTTTTCCTAAGCTAGTAATTCTTTTACAGGAAGGTTTTAGTGTCTTTTACTTCTTACTTTTTTTCAGTTTTATATCAAATGAAAGAAGAAAGTAAATGTATGTGTAGATATTACATACCATTAGATTAAAAAAAAATATATCTAATTTTTTATTATATGTTTTTTGTTGTTGTATGCTATTTTTAATTGGTATATTGAAGTAAAATATTACTTATATTTGAAATTCTTGTAAATTTTAGACAACAAAAAATGTATAATATTGTTTTAGTATGACAAAGCCTAAATATTTTTTTAAACTTAGAATTAGAACAAGTCATCCTATTTTATTTAGAATTTTCTTTCAATATAAGCTTCTGAAGTGACAAGTTAACAATCAAAATGCTTTCTGGAAGATAAAATGATCTAACAACACTTATATTACATTTAACAAAATTTGTTTTCAAGTGTTATATGTATTAGAAGTAAATTGTAAATATATTGAACTTTTCCATTGGGGGCTTGATCTGCTGAAAGCAAGAACTAAAAAATTTAGCTTTAGTTTAAAAAAAGTATCACTTTAGACTTTAATTTTGAACATCCAGCTTAAAGGAATCTCTACTGACTTCCATCAAAACAAGTGGGTAGGAAGTTGCAAGATGACTTGAGATTTGACAGAAACTACATCATAGAAAAAGGTCTAACTTTCCACACA
>NW_013666681.1:259347-269786 GCF_000517525.1 Limulus polyphemus
GTGTGTGTGTGTGGAAGGGGGGGGGGGAACTGTACAGTTAAGACCCGCACTAGTAACCAAAAATAGGTTTCCCAGTAGAATTTCACTAATATCAACATGTTGTTTCTTTTTATACTTCTTTTAGATACAACTTTAGCAAAGAGACAAGCAACTATAGAACCACACTACTATGGTGTTACTTCTTCCATTTGGTTATATAAGCACATTCTGCACTTTCATGCATTATAACCACATCTTGTATTGAAGTAATGTTAAGAAAATATTCAAAAATGCATCTTTTTTTCAAATATTCTAATCTGTATGATTGGAAACATTCAGTCATGACAGATAAAATGTTGGACATATCAAGCTTCATTTTATATGGTATTAGCTACTGTTTGTGAGTTATACTTTCTAAAGATAATTTTACTTAGATCCAATTGAAACGTTCCTAGCTAGAGCTTTCAAAACAACAGATCAAACTGTGTTCTTCTGCAAGTGTAGTAAGAATCTAGCTGTTACTCTGATCTCTCTCTCTCATAATATTTAATACCTGTCAAATATTTCAATATCAAAACTGAAACACACTCACTCAGACATTGATAAAAACCTGTGTTCCTTTCAAATAATTCTCCATGAGCCAATAATTAAGTTAAATTTATATATTAAACTCTTAACATCCAGCTCAAATCTTTTATTTTCATTCAGATGTTGTCTACCAGTTGTGTTCTCAGTAATTAGTTCATTTTTCTTGTACAGTACTCATGAATGACTTTGTTTAAAGCTTCATACATGTGTGCAACACCAAACACAGACAAACACATATGTATATATATATATATATAAATGCATATTGCTATCTCAACATTTACACTTTTTCACATATACTAGTAGCTGTCAATAGACTGTCTCCAGGTTTTGCACTGTCATCATGGTAACCATCTACTTTCATAAACTGAATATTGTTAAGGTATGGTGCCGTATCATGCTACCATTTGTGCATTGAAACTCAATAGGTCTTATAAGTATCACTAAGTCTGTAAAAACCCAAAGAATTCAACTGAACCAAGACTTTCCAGCTAAAATTTTTGTACTTGGATTAACATTTATACTGTTGCTACCATGTATATCAATACATATTCAAACCAACCTTGGCTAAGTACAATAGTCCATAATAAAATGCTTTTACTGTCTTTAAGAGAGGATTTGTAGTATCCAGGGTTATTTTCTTTAGCAAAGAACCAACAATTCTATGATGTAGTTTGTACTATCTAGGCCAGTTTTTCCTCTGACACCAGCTCTTAACATCTCAACTCATACATGGCCAGTAGAACAACTGTCACATGTTAGTGCTAGTGCATGAGACAGTTTGGTGCCCTCCAGTCCTTGTTTTATACAAAGTTTGGAGACACTGCTGCCACAGAGTCCTGAAGACCACTAGCTGCAACACAGTTTGTGATCATGTAGTAGTTAGGGCATTCTGTTGTGACCACAATAATCCAGATTTGAGTCCTGTTTATGACACCAAATTTTATTTTTCCTACCTATTTTCTGGGATTCTCAGATTCACTGGTTTCCCTAAAAGCAAATTGATAGAAAGCTGCAAGCTAATTAGAGATTTGAAGTAAACTGAGTAAAGGTCTGACTTTAACAGTCTAATGTAAAGAAAAACACTGAACACTAAGTTCTATAAAATAACTCTTTACTCAAACACAAATCAAACTTAACAATTACACACAGACAAGTGTTTACAAGTGCTTAAATATCAAATCCCTAAATGCATTAAGTTATCTCTCAAACAAAGTATCTTATCTAACAGCTCACAATTCTATATATAAGCTAAATCTACAAACTCTTTGTAACAAAGAATCTAACTTAAAGAAAGAACTGTATAACACAAAGAAAACATAGTATTTACAACACTGTGTGTGTCTCTTTTTCTTCCTAGGTGCATGCATGACTGAGGACCATTCTCAAGTTATCAAGAGGGTGTCGAGCTCTTAGGATGTCACTCAGTTTATCATTAGAAATGATTATAGTTGCTATGACATATTTTATTACATTAATCCTTCCTAACAGGCATCAAATGTAACTTAGTGAGTCATTCAGTCCCTTGAAATATTAAATCAAAACTTTATGGCTAGTTTGACTTAGGTTTTGTAGCAAAACAAATTCAAGGTATTCTGAAGCTTTGGAAAATTCATCTACTAACTGAGGGAAAGGAAAGTATATGGTATCTTCATGTACCACATGTTTCTACCTATTTACCTGTTTTCTTTGTGTTTTTGGATCCACACATATTTTACGGTCTTGTACAAAAAGTAAAAAAATAGGTATTGTAATATGATGAAAGAAGGCTAATTTTTTCTCTAGTAATTTTATTTTAAATATATTACTTCCAGATGAAAAGAAATGAATGTAATAATCCTTCACTTAATCCTTGAAAGGTTTACTTTCTTACTAGGTAGAGCATGGCATGGCCTGATGGTTAAGGCACTCGACTTGCAATTTGAGAGTTGCAGGATCAAAACCATGCACTGAACATGTTTGTCCTTTTAGCCTTGGGGTGTTAGAATGTAATGATCAATCCTTAGAGTTGCCAGTGGGTGCTGCTGGCTGGATTCCTTCTCTTTGATCAGCTATTCGAATTTAGGGGTTGTGGTAACTAGCCTTGGTAGATTTTCTATAAACAAACCTACTGAGGTAATCTTGATGCAAAAGGATCTCCAAAAAAATTTACATGTTAAATTATTAAATGAACCTTTGTATTATTTTTTTTTACATGTGACATATATTTAACATATTTGTTGTATTCATGAGCAAACAGGTCCAAACATTTATTAGGCTAACCAAGCTGAGAAAAAATAGTTTTTAATTCTTGTTTTTGCTCTCAAACTCCAAGTGTTTTTGCAAAGCTTGGATGTAGGGATATCCAAAGTTGACATTATTTTAAACTGGTTATTTCAATTAAACATGTGATTTATACATTTTACAATCAAACCAAGTGCTTAGTTTATTTCCATGTCTTTATGTAGTAAATATTCAACATCATGGAATGATTTGTGGGTTTTCACTTTTTTTCCTTCCAATTGGGTCTTCAGTGAAAAATGTTTAGTTTTTAAAGAAAATTGGTATGATTTTACTAAGTGAAACTTGTTTAGGTTTTTTTTTCCATTATAATTGACAACCTTCTAACATTTGCTCTCATCTTTTTAAAAGGAGTTACATATGCTAAACAGAAGAGACTTTGTGTAAAGCATTATATGCATTTATTCTTGCAGCTCAAATAGGTATCATAATCAGTAATTTTAGCTTTTTTTGAATAAAATTAACCTGAGCACTTGCACAAGGACAATGAAAAAAATACATTACCTCAAATGTCAGTCTAATGAAGTATTAGAATATAATATCTTGAAAAAATAATTTCTAGTAGAATATATTTTGTTTTTCATGTATCTCAAGTTTTAGATAAATTAATAATTTTTTGTTGTTGTGATACATTGTTTTTGGAATGTTCTTTGGCATTGTATTTTTATTTGTGAAAATAAATTGTTTTGCCTGTTGGTGAAACTATTTTATAGGATATCCGAACCCTCACTACATTTGCTAAACACAGATTCCAGGTACTAATATTTATGTGATTTTCTAACAGGCTGGGTGTTGCTTGATGGTTATAGTGCCATGCTGTGTATTGGAGGATCCAAGGCTCAAATTATGATATGCTATTGAACACATAGCACTTTTAGCTGGGACTTTTTAAATTGTGACAGCTAACCCAGCTATTTATTTTGAGTAACTTCATAATATGTTACAGCTACTGCTGATTGACTGCCTTCAGTCTGGCCAACAGTTCCAAGTTAAGAATAGCTATCCTTGAACCTTATATAGGGTTTTTAGCTTGACTGTTTAGTTCATGCACCACACCATTCAGATCATTACTAAGAATTCTTCGGTTGAGGTAATTATTGATAATTTCTGACCATCACACCAGAAAAAAATTGGCATGAGGTACTCTTTTACGTATGAAACAATATTAGTAACAGTTAATAATGAACAATTACTTTTGGTATTTGAAACAAGTCCTGCAAGTGTATAAGAGTTTGAATATTTGTGAAACTAGTTTCTCCAAACGATTGTCAGACTGATTTTATTATAGGACTTGCAGTATTTCTCCAATGTTTGCAAAACTATGTATTACTGCTGAATATTCTATAAAAAAAGTATCTGGTAATATCAAGTTTACATAATTAAATATCTTCGTTACTGTAGAATATTTTTCACGGTAAATAAGATGTAGTTCACCTTATTTCTTTAGCTTATCCTTCCCCATAGTTATGAGTGAGGCGTGTAATTTTCCAAAGTTAGTACATACCTTTTCACATGGTAAATCCAAGAATAGATTAGGTCCTCTTTTAGATAAAATTGTACAGTTCTAGTGAGAAGGAAATTTATTCTTGAACTAGTATGTCTATAAAGAAGCTTATTGGTTACACTAGTATTAAATATTCTTTCAGTACTTACAATGAAACAGATAGATGACTTATAGTGGATAAATGACATGACAAACACCATACACGTGAATATATTTGTGTGTTTTAGAATCCATTTGTACAAACTTATTTCATGATGGAGTGAAATGACCTTTATCTTATATAAATCAGGGTAAGAGCAACTTCTTGTTTACCACATCCACGCACACCGAGAAGGTAGGGATATTACAAGGGAAATTTCCTCTGGGTTTACAATACCGTACACTGAAAAGTTTTGAAAAACTTAATCTTATTCAGGTATTCGTAGGGTGTTGTTTATCAAATTTTTTACACAGTCTCAATCAGTGTCGTGGAAGGCGAACAGTGATTTAGCTGATTATAAATTGTCTGTATTCTAACATTGTTCAAGACAGACTGACAGCTCTGGGAACATCTGCACAGCGAACTTTGACACCATGATTAATAACTCTGCCAGACAGAAAGCCAGAAAAGTTAACTTGTAACTCATATGTTCAATTAATTAAATGTAATTTGTTGTAAGCAGTGATAAACTCACTTGGGAAATAGAACTGGGAAAAAATATAAAAATAAATTTAACGGTTAAAATGAAGTTTGTAGAATGTATAGGAATTTGAATTGTTTACAATACTGTATGTCTTGGACCAGAGATGGCTGTTTGTACATAAAACATTTTTAAATAGGGTTAAGTGCATCTGATGCTTGTAGGTCTTTCACCGTTCTTCTCACTCTTTTTTTTTATTTACTTTTAAAAACATCACATAAAATATAGCGATAATTAAAAACAGAATTTCTTCTTCAAATCGATTCAGGTTTTTTTTATTGTTGTTGTTGATCAGTTTTCTCCTGTTTTTCCATTACTTATAATGAACAACAAAACATAAATAAAATGGTAAATGAAATATAAAATCAAAGTAAAAGGAGAAAACTTCATAAAGGTGCTTGAACTTCCTACAATGTAATATCCTACTTCTTTGGATTTGGGTCACGAATGAATCAAACAATGTGTTTAGGACAGTTGTTTTTCTCAGATTAGATTTCTGCATACAAATTTTATCTTCACGTTTCTGTAAATATTCGGCTGTTAATTATTTCTTATGTACTATTTATCCTTATAGCCACTACTGAATGTAGCATATTTTAAAATATGTTTACTACTGGCTTCTATTGTTTTTTCTTCCGGAGTGTTTATGCTGTAGTTTTGTTTTCAACTAAGATAAAAACGACCCAAAGATATCTTGACGATTAGTAGTAATCACAGGTACTATACCAGCAAGATTGGTTTTACTGCGTAGTAGTCACAGATGCTATAGCAGCATGACTGATTTTATTCCTCTTTTCTTGTTACTAATCGGAGATCAATGGATCTTCACACTAAAAGCTGCCCCCCATCCCCCGGGGAGCAGTAACTTCACGGACTTACAGCTTAAAATCTGGAGTTACTTTCTCGCGATGGACAGAGTGCTGAAAGTCAGCCTATTGCGTGACATAACCAACATAATAAAAGTCATTGGTTGTATTTAGACGCTTGCAGAAGAAATAATATGAACTGTGGCGTGGAAACTTATTTTTGCCAGGGAGAGTAACTTTCAGTCAACATGTAGTTGTACACAAAGGAGATTATTCTTTAATATATAGTGACAATAAACAATATTATTGGTATGTCAGTATACAAGTTTTAAAAAAAGTTTTGACAAATCAAAATTAAGAATCTCTAAATGAAAATTCGTTGTTGTTTTGACCCCTATAGAAATGTCTATTTCAGAGTGACTGCTAGTGCTGCTCCCTATACACGAACATAGGGCGAACGATCGCTCTCGCTGCTCCTCCGGTTTATGTGTCATAGAATAGCTGTAGGTGATGGCCTTTGGGGCTAAAGTCCTGGCGATACCGATCAGTAAAGAAAATACAAAACAGTATCTGTTGTGACTACTGTAACAGAACCTTAAAATGTGCATACATGTCCAATCGCAAATTAATTTCAAAACAGTAGGCTACAGCATTGTAAACAGACTGAAAGAGGGTATTTAATTGTGAATATATATATATAGATAATCTTTTCTGCTTTAACTGTATGATTCCATCTATTGCCCATATCTTTGTCATTCCACTTGGTCATCCAGTGATTACAATTTTCATATGTCATAATGCTGTTTGTTTCCTAATTGGGTGGTAAGTGTATTACGAAGTCGAACGAAGATAGTACCACGTATATATAAACTTACTTTTCTATAGTGTAGGAGGGAAAGGTGAAACTGATTGAGATAGGGGCACATACTGTTTCTTCCCCAGAGCCCAGTAATTTTGCATAAAATTCAATACAAATATAGAGGCCATGAAATATATTAGCGATTCTATACGGCGGTTAGTAACAAATTATTTAATCACATTTTGCTTTCAATTTAATGGTTCTCAATCACATGTACATGCCCTTCGGTGTGGGGGATGTGTAATAGGGTAATATTACCTTTTCTTTAAATGTAAATTTTATATGTAAAAAAATATAGTTAATATTTGTATTCAAGTATATTTTTATGCCGTCCCTTTCTTACAACTAGAAAGTCGCGTCTTCAGGCAGTATTAATTTAGCCAGCCTTTTAATTTTAGTCATAGTGTTAAGCAAGTTTTCCTTTCTTTTTTATTGATTAAAAAGTTACAGCCATAATGGATAAGTAACTATAAAAAACAACAAGAAACAAATAGAAGACACTAGCTTACACTGCCCTTCTGGTATTTTAGTCTAGCCTTAATAGGTTGTCCATTTCTTATTGCTTTAGTCTAATGTCTTAATTTTCTGTATATTATTTCCAGGTAGAGTCTATATAGTCGTGTTATTTCACACACACACAAAGTCGTAAATTATCAAATTATGTTTGTTTATTTGTTTTGAATTTCGCGCAAAGCTACACGAGGGCTATCTGCGCTAGCCGTCCCTAATTTAGCAGTGTAAGACTAGAGGGAAGGCAGCTAGTCATCACCACCCACCGACAACTCTTGGGCTACTCTTTTACCAACGAATAGTGGGATTGACCGTCACATTATAATGCCTCCCACGGCTGAAAGGGCGAGCATGTTTGGTGTGACGGGGATTCGAACCCGCGACCCTCAGATTGCGAGTCGAGCGCCTTAACCACCTGGCCATGTCGGGCCATCAAATTATGAAAATTAAGTTCTCCTGCAGCTTCGCCTCTCATCATAGGCCTCTGTTGGGATATAAATACGCGTACAAAATGTAGTTCGACATAGATATAGAGTTAGATAGATCTAGTTTAATCTACAGTCTAATTATTTCGAATACCTCGAGTTATAATGTTTCAAAACTAACGCATATATTTAAACACCTAAAACCAGTTTTGCTATATATCCATACAAATTTTCAAGTACTCTATGTTGAGGTCATTGACAGCCACATGACAAAGGTCAGTTCTTTGGTGACCTAATCTATTTTGCAATATACACTGAATTTAAAAGTCAGTAAACATAACGACACAATACACTAAATGTGAAGTCAATATTTGATGGGAACTTTCAGTTAGCGTACAATTCTTGTATACTTTCTGTTCAATTTGACTCCATAAACTGACTATTTACCTTTCAACCAAACGTATGCAAGTAAAATCACAAATTCTAAATAAGAATGTTGACAGAATTTTAATGTAAACATCTTACTGCTTGTTCAATATGAGTAATGTTTTCGTTTCTACAAAACTGACAGACAAACCAGAAATTCTATATCCATACCTTTCAAAGCTTCACTTTGCAAAAGTTAAACTTATTAGTCTTCCCAATACATTATTCACAAATGAACATAATCGAAAAAGGAATCTTAATTATAATTCTTCCATTATTTCAAAGATATTTGAAACGTGATATATTATCTTTCACTTACACTTTATAGAGAGATCTTCAGTTACTAATCAGTATTCTGTGATGCTCTTATGTAAAACTCACGTTTAATGCAAAACTTCAAGATATACTAATATACTATTTATGAAATCATTTTAGATTATAAAATACTAACTCACATCCCAATGTAATAATATCTGTAGCTCATACTTGTTCTAACATGTTATTAGACAAATATAATAAATCACTGTAAACGAAATATGTTTCATTAGTGTATGTAAGTACCTGTCAAGTGTCACGCATACTGAAACAGCGTATACTATAAACAATTTATAAAATACCGAATTAGTTGTCATACAAATTATGCTTATATTACTATTTCACTTAAGGTTTTTCATTTGTGTAGCCAAAACTGAATTTATATCAATACAATTAAACATAGAGTTAGAAACGTGATGTATTATCTTTTTCATTTATACAAAGAACATAAAATTTTCTTACTCGTTTTGTCAGTTACAATAAAGGTTCAATGATAAATATAGCAGATTTTAAACAAGTGCACTCAAAGCACTCAAAAGTAGATCAAATGTTAATTAATTATGTGTCTAGCTTAACCTTTTATGATAAACTTGAAAGAAAACAAATGTACGTTTAAGAAATTTACTAAAACCTAGACGCGACATAGTTTTATATTTATCTAGATATTCTTGATAACTCATATTCATCAACAGCATTAACAAAGTTCAAAGTTTGTCTCGCTAATAAAAATATGTGTTAAGAATCAGGCAATAATTAACGATGTTATATATTGTAAGTATAAAAAGCAAGAAACCTTTCATCAGTAGAGATTATATGTGCAATCATACCTTTCTCAGGATTTGAGCCCCCCAGTGGCACAGCGGCATGTCTGCGGACTTACAACGCTAGAAACCGGGTTTCGATATCCGTGGTGGGCAGAGCACAGATAGCCCATTGTGCAGCTTTGTGCATAAATTCAAACAAATAAACAATCAGGATTTGATGTCCTTTAAATGTCATATGTTTACATAAAATCGTTTTCTTCAGAAGAAGAAGTTAATAATATCCCCTCAGTTTTGGTTATGTATCGATTTGATTATCTTTGTATTGCTATAACATTTGACAAGGCCCAAAGATATTGTATCAAGTTAAGAATGGCAGAATCTATACACACAGATTTCTCATTTTGATACTTACTTAAATACTATATTTCATAATGAAATTAAACTGCATAATAAGCTTAAATATATTCTTATTAATATATAAGCTGAACAACTGTACTGAATTGTACAAGTACCGAAGGAAGAACAGAGTGAAGTATGTGAAATCTTCATTCTTGTAACATGTTAAATCATGATGAACGTGCATGGTTATATTTGAGATCTGCATTGAAAAGAGTGAATATATCTATTACTCAATCTATGTTTGATCAAAGAGTAACAGTTAAATTTATCAGGTCTTATCAATCTAACTTTCTGAGATACTGTAGAGAAAAACGACTTTATGAAAAAAAAAGTGTATGTATCCTACCTATGAAGATTTTAAGAACAAACAAAATCTGTGAAGGTTATTGAGAGAATATTTCAATTTGTTGTTTATTACGATAAAAGATAAGAAAAGACACATTTTTTTTTACATTTTATAAATCCATCGTGTTTACTGTCTAGCATTTTAGAATACACTTAATAACCGAAATTTAAAGGCAATCACATCCTGAGAAGGAGAAAGGTTTGATTGCACATATTACCTCTACTGATGAAAGGTTTCTCGCTTTTTATATTTACTCTAAATTACATCGTTACTTACTGTCTGATTTTTTTAAGATTTATATATCTTCTTTAATGAGACCAACTTTGTTAATGCTGCTGATGAATATGAGTTTTCAAATACGTCTAGATAAATATAAGACTGTGTTTCACATATGATTTGGTAATTTTCTTAAATTTTCATTTGTTTTGTCTCAAATTTGTCATAAAGCTAATGTAGACACATAATTAACTAACCTTTGATGTAGTCAGACTTCTAGTGTACTTGTTGAAAATATGTTACATTTGAGATTGAACAGTAATTTGTTTGTTTGTTTTTGAA
>NW_013666681.1:270786-273528 GCF_000517525.1 Limulus polyphemus
AGTCACATTATAACGCCCTCACGGCTGAAAGGGCGAGCATGTTTGGTGTGATGGGGATACGAACCCACGAACCCCAGATTGTGAGTCGAGCGCCATAACCACCTGGCCATGCTGGGCCCAACAGTAATTGTAAATGACAAAACAAATAATAAAATTTGATGTTACTTGTATAAGTGAAAAAGATAATACATCACATGTTTCAAAATCTATGTTAAATTGTCTTGTGATAAATTCAGTGTTTGTTTACACAAACGAAAAACTCTAAGTGAAATAGTAATGTTGTCATTAATATTTGTAACTTTTTGAAGGTATGCTTAAATATACACATTGATGATGTAATTGCCTGTTGAGAAAAGTTGAAAAACAATTTGGCCCTTAGTAACATATTGTATATATAGAACCTTTGTAACAAAATCCACTTAGTAACACCATCTGCCTTTGTAAAACACATGTAATACAATTAAATACTTAAATGAAAAATATAAACAAGTTAAAATCGGTATGCTGTCTTACAGAAGTATGGCAACACTTTGCACTTTTTAGATCACACACACACATAATACGCCTAGTGAAACCCTTCATCTATAGGATCTAAGTTGCACCATCCATCTACAGAAAGACTGTCTGCTTTTGTGAAACTATATAGTGAATTTTGTAAAGAACACATTTACTGTTATACACAGTACATAAAGATATAATTAATAAAACATAGTAGCCTTATTTATAAAATATAGACGTTGATAATGTCATGTATAGCAATATACAATCCATTGATGTTATAACCTTAGCAACAAGTGCTCTGGTTCCACTATGTGGAATTATGATGTTACCTCACCCTTAGCAACACATCCTCTGGTATCACTTCGTGGAAGTATGACTCTTAGCAACACGTTCTATGCTGAGTAACACTTGAACTATGATGTCACGTGACACCATCCAGCAACTCGCTCTGTGGTAGAATACAACTTCCATCCTCCAGTGTCATGGTGGCATGACAACTTCTACTATACAAGAGCAGAGGTAACTACTAATGTTACAAAAGCATGCAAAATACAAAATTTTGTAATTTAGAGAAGAAGATCTGTAGTGTTAAAATGTATCAGTAAATTAGATAAGGGAAATAGTGATTCTAATATGATAAAAAATACTCCACTCCATGACCAATTACCAGTCATACTATGGGAGTAGTAAAGAAAATTAAATGATATAAAAATGGAAGTAATCCTCGCAAGAACTCAGCTAAAGGACCTTCATTGGAACTGTAAACTAGATAATTTGCACAGAGTTATTCAAAAATATGCTTAGACCATGAGGTAGCCTGCTGCATTAAACCAGAAATATAGGAACTCATATATAATAACATCAGCCAAATCAACAAAAAGGAACACTCAGATAAAAGACCCACCGTAAAAAAAACTTGACCAACTAAGATGCCAACAACAGAAAAAAAAAACGCCAAAAGGACAAACCATCAACCAACCTTATAATCAACAGATCTGACTGACAATTAAATATCGAAGAAATACATTTTCTTAACAAAGGACTTACCTTTGCTGTCACTCCCAAAATATTCCATCCATCGAAATGAAAGCATGCCTTGAAGACATGACATGGACAGAGAATACAAAAAATACAGAATACAGCTACCGAAAAGAAGACTACAGATACCAATTCAAATGATATGGAACAAATCGTCTTTACAGGTAAAACTGAAAAATTCCATTGTCCCCAATTACCCAAAATAATATTTTGAATAACTTTTTCAAAGAATTCTCAAATAAAACCACCAACATAATTTCTCAAAAAAGAAAATTAAAAAGTACCTTTTCAAACAGAAATATTCAATGTATTAATAATCTGAAACAAAACAACAACATCAAAATATTAAAAGCAGATTAGGGCAATGCCATTGAAATCATGATTATCTATGAGTACAATCAAAAAATGAATGCCATCATATCAGGTACAAATAAATTTACGCCAATCCTCACAAATCCGACAAAAACACATGAAAATCAACTAAACAAAATATTATTACTAATGAAAAAAGCCAATACAATTTCAGAGTACCTTTACTCCCACTTATGCAAGATCAACTCCTGTTCACCACAACTACATAAATCTCTGAAAACACACAAACGCCATTGTCCATTAAGACCCTTAATGTCAACCTATGAATAATTTAACTAGAGCCTAGGTACATACACAGCATGGGTATTTTACCCATATATAACATCTGCAGACTCATTTGTCAAAGATGACTTTAACTTTAGTACTGTACTTGATCAACTAAACCATAAAGCCTTAATGGCTAGCTTCAATGTAGTCTCTTTATTCCCTGTATTCCATTTGTTGTGAAACTTTGCATCAAGGAAGTCACAAATGTCTCATGAGAAATGTGGGTAAGCACAATCTTTGCTGCAGATGAATTGAATGCAACTTACGTTTTCAGCTTAGATGAGGCACCAAAATGGTTGAAACATGTTTAGGTATATTTCTACATTGACAATTTTCCATTGACGAGAAATGGTCTAGTGATGTAAGACAATTTCGATGACGAGGAACCCACTTTGAGATTAATAATGGCTGGAGGCGGCTTAAATGGGTAATGAAGAAAAACTTTAATAGAAGTTTAACATAACAGCAAATGTACAACGTTTCGACAAGGTTTTGTCATCATCAGGTACCAACAAGGTGACAAAACCTTGTCGAAACGTTGTACATTTGCTGTTATGTTAAACT
>NW_013666681.1:273977-287371 GCF_000517525.1 Limulus polyphemus
AGTTTAACATAACAGCAAATGTACAACGTTTCGACAAGGTTTTGTCACCTTGTTGGTACCTGATGATGACAAAACCTTGTCGAAACGTTGTACATTTGCTGTTATGTTAAACTTATATTAAAGTTTTTCTTCATTACCCATTTTAAGCCGCCTCCAGCCATTATTGATGTAAGACAATGTCAGGAGACACCATATATTCACTTCTGGCGAGTTTCAAATGTGTTGGTGAGTCGGTTGCAGTTTCTCTGTGCCCCAAATTATGGAGTTATGTTTATTAACTCTACCAGATAAATGGAAAGTCAGATATATGAATATAAAATCACGGATTGCCAAGCAAGAAATTATTTTTGTCATCTTATGATGCAGAAGCTATGGAATGATTCAATGCTGTTGCAAAAAAATTATATTTTCAAACGAGGACAGTGTTTAACACAATTTTTAATTTTTTTCTTCAGAATAAATCATGGCAGGGTACCTAAGCTTGGAGGAAAAGTGAAAGACTAGCAATTAGCAACGTGGATGGAAGTGTATGAAACAGTTGTGAATGTGCAAAGAGAGTACCAACGTTATATTCAGAGGCATCATCCAATACAAAAAACAGTAAGGAAGTGAACTGTTCCAACAAGAGAGAATATTGATTGAGATAATGAAGCCACTATCAACAATACAAGCAAAAGTGTGTTGAGCTTTCTTGGAACTGATAATGCCAAGGACAACTGCACTTCACATTATTAAAAATTGTTTCAAACTTAATGGTTATCATGTTGAAGTACTAAACGAAACTTCGAAGCCTACACTAACTTTCCCATATCAGTTTCAACTACATAGTCGTACATTCTTATAATGATCAGGAAAATAAAATGGGCACACACCTTCCAGTAAAATATCATGTATAATGTTGTATCTGTTGTTATTGTAGTTTCATTATTGACACTCTTTTTGCTATGCATGTTTTCTCTTACGTATATCTATATAATAACTCATTTAGTAAATAGTATAATATGAAATTCCTGTTAGTTGAAAATATTGATATGAGCTAAAGTTAAGTATTCTTTATTAAGTAAATTTGCCAAATTGTTCACCAGAAGCAGGCCTTTACCACTGACGTTTGTGCAGATTATTATTTTATTAGCAACTAGCGGAAAAAAGAGTAACATATGTCCCACTATACATTTTCCATTAAAAGTTAGAGCAAGAGTCATAAAGAAAATATAAATAAATGAAGAAAATACATACCTTCTATTATCTACACAAACTCGCTTTGCTATGAATTAGAAAATTTAGTCTAAGAATCTCATAATAATTTTTTTCAAATTATTTCGAAACTGGTAAACTATAACTTATTATATGACTTTATTCAGGTAACCAGTATAATTAAGATAAGAACAGTTTTATACTCATGAAAGTCTTCAGGAAATTGCCATCAGACTTCTCAGAGATTGGAAAAGATGTCTTTAAAGCACTTATGCATTCTTACAAATTAAAACCTGATTTATAATGACAAGCAGTTTTGTTCTAATAAAGGGGCTAAGTTAACTTCTAAAACAATTATTCTTACGAGAAAAGGACCCTAAGTAATAATTTTAATATTATTTAATAACATATATTTGCTTATAATTTTTAAAGGTTCTTTATAAACAGATAATAACTGATTAGATATAGTGAAAAGTGTTCATAGGTCAATAGTTGTAACGAAATTGTCTATTTTTATTTGATGTGTTTTATTATCAATAATTTGAAAAATCAAGATTTTTAAGTGATCGTATAATAAAGCATATTAAAATTGTTTTCTAAGATCAAGTTTGGATTCATAATGGTTTTTAATTGCAGCAAAATTCTTAATCAAGCTTTAAAAGTTGTAGTGAAAACTGTTACATGAGTAGTATAGGGTGGCTGTAAGGAGCCAGAAGTAAACAAAATGACCTTGACCCAATTTCGACAAACTGGTATAAACATATAGACACGCCAAAGGCATTGACCTAATATGTACGTCATTCATAGGTCAACAACAGATTATGGCATCAACACCAGAAGGCATATTGTGATGTGAATTTTGCTAGGTGGTACATTAGGATCATGTCAGCAACACTAGGGCATGTTGCTATGGGTACAATGCTAGGTGACATCATATGAGCAAGTTGTCACACCAGATGGTGAGTTTTTAACATTTATTTTTTCATATTATTTCATTCGATTTATAGTCTTCACTTTTATAATTAATTATCATGGAAACCTTCTGAGATACTCTAGAGAAAGACGCCTATATCAGAGTAATGTGCATGTACCCTACCTTTGAAGATATGAAGAACAAACTAAAGCTGTAAAATAACTGTGATAAGAATAATAAGTTTTTGACAAAATATATCAATTCATATATTCTTATGTCTTGTTCAAAGTTTATAAACCCAACATGTTTACATCAGAGGGTGCATTTCGTTTCTGATTTATGTTTTTATATTATTTAATTCAATTTATAGTCTTTGCTTTTAGAATTAATTATCAAGGAAACTTTCTGGGACACTGTAGAGAAAAACGACTTTATCAGAATAATATGTATGTATCCTACCTGTGAAGATTCGAAGAACAAACAAAATCTGTAAAATACCTCCGATAAGAATAAAAAGTTCTTGACAAAATATTTCAATTTATTGTTTCTTACAATAAATGATAAGAAAATTCACATCTTTTCATTCAAATTTTATAAATCCAACATGTTTACTCTCTATAAATACAGAATGTACTTTACAATTAGGCAAGGAAACATTCATTAAAACTTTGAAACCTCCATAAATCCCAAGACATGATACCTCAAATATACAATTTAAGATTTTCGAAATGACCACTATTGTATGTAAATACAGGCTGGAAAAAACACTCAGGTGAAAGATGACTTTATCATGTGCATGTACCCTACCTTTGAAGATGTGAAGAACAACTAAAATCTGTAAAATAACTGTGATAAGAATAAAACGTTCTTGACAAAATATATCAAGTTATTGTTTCTTACAATAATAAACAAGAAAATACAGAATATACTTTACAATTAGGCAAGTAACACCTAAACTTTCTTTAAGAATTCTTGAAAACCTCTGTACATTCCACAACATTGAAAATCTCATTACATCACAAGATGTGATGCCTAAACATATACAACATAAGATTTTCGAAACAACTACAATTATATGTAAGTATAAGGTGGAAAATAACCCTTGGACATGGTCTTATCAATTTGTTGTTAGAGAGTTAGAAAAAATGCCTGTATAGGATGGAAATGAAAGGCAACGTTGTATGAAACTACCATATCCAATTATAGAATTAAAAAAATGGTTGTGTAAATATGACCTTAAACTGTTATGTGTTTTATAAAGTATACCTGTAGGGAATTGCAGATAACATAAAAAGCCTTGAAAATGTACATTGTTTCAATCAATCTACTGAAAGTGAAAGAGTAAAGACATACTGTGAACAACAGCCCAAGTTCCAGAGGCATGAAATGTCTGTACAATGATAGTGAAGCTGGAGTAAATATTTGTCTAATAGTGTTAACAAATAACTATATTAATTTGGCATATTTGAATCAATAATTCTGCATTCATGTTCTTTTCTTTTCCTTAATAGACGACTGGTAAACGTCCCAGAGCTGAGGCATGTAATATCACCAAAACTTCATTGAGACATATCAAAAAATATAATGCCATGTCTATGACTTTTAATGTAATATTCAAAGAAGACTCATTTAGGCAGCCTCTCATGAACATTCTAAATTCTTTTAATGATAATGTACAGAATATACTAGATGAGACAACACATCATTTGAAATCCATAGATAAAGTCAAAGTCAGTATATTCTCTACACAGTTAGATAAACCCATCAGCACATGTTTAAAACATGTTTCATTATCATCAACAGGATGAAACATTGTTCTGTATTTCACCGATATGGCAAAACACATTGCACAGGATGTAAAAGATTTGTCATACTCTCTACACATTTATGATTCCTCCGGCCAATAGATGTTAAAGACCCATCCAAAGTTATTTGTTTTTTATTTTGAGACTGACTAAAAGACGAGAACTCATGAAGTGAATTACTGTGTGGTGCACGATTTTAATGGTAAAGAGACTGTATTTAAAGGATACAATGCATGTAATGAGTTTTGTGAGTTCTTATTTTTTAAGGAACATAAGAATTACACAGCCCTTGCTCATAGCTAATTGTTAATGGCAGAGAGATAATAATTATGACCATTATCTTCCCCTTAAAAGTAGGGTGATCAATAGTTACAACTTTATTTCCATGTCATTGTCATCATTCCCTAAAACGTTTGGTTTAACTAAGTTACAAAAAGGACATTTTCCTCATCTGTTTAACACAAGGTTAAATGAAAAGTATCAAGGCCCTATACCCAATATGAGGTTCTATTCACCATCACAATTCACGTAAAAGAGAATTTTCTGGTACTGACAGCACCGAGAGGAAGGGTAGATCTTTGATTTTCAAGATGAGATGTAGAGGTAAGATTCATCTTCTCTTGATAGTTATGTTATCAAAGTTATTATACCTAAAGTTGCATGTTCATAAAAATTGAAAGATACACAATTCTACAAGTGTGTGTATATGGTGATAAAATGCAAAAAGTAAAGTATATTATGGTTTGTTGAAACACATATGTTATCTCATTAGGTGCTGTCAATCAGACATTGACATGCTCTGTCAGTGCTGTCTACAGTTCAGAGATGAGTTTCTGCCACCTGTGTTATTGACTCTTTCATGTACATGACTATTGCTTCTGTATGCATGGCCATACACAGAAGTAGGTTTATACCACCAATGTTTATAGCACTTGTAACTAATCAGGGATACAATACAACAACCAACTATAGTTAGGTAAATATACAGTGGGTAGACTACATGCAACAGTCTGAAGGTGTTAATATCCAACATATCTTAAATGGTGGCAAAGCTAAAATCTTAACTTATAGTGTTGACAGCTTCTGTAAGGAGTATAACACTATATATACATTTTACAAGTGTTTCTATCATGGGTGTGGTTTATGTTACGATCCTGGCACAATGAATGTTGTTCTAAATAGACCCATGTGGTCTGTTAAGAAACATACATTGGACAGACAACATAACCTAAAAGCTCAGGGATATAAAGTTGTTCCAATTTGGGAACATGAAAATAATCATATGAAATCCACTGATACAAATATAATTAGTTTTCTTGAGGACCACACAATAGTTTCTCACCTGGATATACAGAACAATTTCTATGGCAGTAGAGTCAACACTACTAGACTTTTGTACAATGTGAAGGAAGATGAAAAGATCAAGTACACTTACTTTACATCTCTATATCCATGGATGAATAAGTACTGTGAGTATCCAGTTGGCCATCCCATAATTATCACAACACATTTTTCAGATAAACATAACTAATTCAGTTTCATTAAGTTCAAAAGTATAGCCTCAAGGAAACTTTATCATCTTATTTTACCTCTGAGAAGTAAAGGTAAATTAACTCTCCCTCTCTGTAAGAATTTAAAAATACCACCCCTGTGTAATCACTTGGATGAGGAGAGAGCATTTATCAGCACATGGGTAACCAAGGAGGTGAAAAAAGCAGTCAAGTGTGGTTATAAAATAATAAAATTTATGAAATTGACCATTTTCCTTAAATATACACACAACTGTTTAAAAATTATAGAGACACATTTCCAAAAATAAAACAGGAATGTTCATAATGGTCCTCTCACTGCATTATGTCAGAGGCAAAACAGGAATTTATTGAACAGTATGCTGAAAAGGAAGGTGTGCCATTGACCCCTGAAAACATAGAATTTAATCCAGGCAGATGATCAGTTGCAAAACTTTGTCTTAACTCTTTCTGGGGTCGTTGGAGTATGTCTGAGGACAAAATGCAATTGACCAATGTAAGGGCAGTTAAACAGTATTATTCATTAATGAATGACAACAGCAAAATTGTAACAGATGTTACGTTATCCAATAACAAAGTTATTGCTCTTCTTTGGAGAAACAAGCATGATTATCTACCTCAGAAAGATCAAACAAATATATTTCTGGTTGCTTTCACTATTGCTCACACACATCTGAAATTGTACTGTACACTAGAGTCATTAGGTTTGTCTGTTTTGTACTATGACACTGATAGTACTGTTTACTCTAGATGATTATCTCGGGTAATTTACAAACGAGTTTGGTGGACATTACATCACCTCATGGGTCAGTGGTGGAGCTAAGAATTATGGAAACTTATGTGAAGATGGTAAGTCCTATTATAAGATCAGAGGATTTGCCCTTAATTTTATCAACAGTCAGAACTTAAGCTTCTCTTCAATGAAGAGTAAAATATTAGATATATTTAATCCTTCTCAATATGCTATTACAATAATGAATGACAGGAAAATATGTCAGAATATGAAAACACTATCTATAATTAAAAACTGAAAAGCATAAAATATCTCCCTGTCTACACCAAAAGACATATTGTATCAGATTTTAATACTCTGCCATATAACTATTAAATTAAATTATTTATATTACTTCATGAGAGGCTGGTCCTTTGTACATAAAATAATTCACGTAGTATATATTATGATTGTAGTTCAATTGTTAGCAAAGTGTTATCAAATTATCGTAATATTATTTATCCTAATACAGAAAATTGTGTATGGTAATTTGACGAATTTCAACAGTTATATGCTAACTTAATACAAACCATTCCTAACATCCATTGTTTTCAAGATTTACCTGAGAATCTTCGCGATTATTTAAAACCCAAAACCCAAATCTTTTTATAATTGATGACCTTATGTGTGTAAGTAGAGAAAATAAGGGAGTTTTCGAACTTTTCACATGTGGAAGTCACAATTTAAATCTATCCATGTTTTATATTGTACAGAATCTATTTCATCAGGGTAGAGAAATGTGTAACATTAGTTTAAACTCTCAATACATAATCTTAAGAATGTGGGAGACAAGTCATAGCTGAATTTGTTAGCAAAACAAATATTTCTGACACATGTCAAATACTTTAAAGAAGCCTATAAACATGCAACTCAGCAACCATTTGGATATCTAATCATCGATTTGAAACCACAAACTCCTGACCAATTACATTTAAGAACTGGGTTATTTCCAAGAAATGAGACTGTAGTGTATGTGCCCAAGTGATATATGTCCACATCATTATGACTTTGGCCATGATAGATATTGAAGGACTTTATCTGAAGGATGGACCATATGTTATTAAAGAACTTGCGTTCAAATGTTTATACAGTGGTTATGTAGATGTTTATTTCTTTAAACAACCATTATTGAAGCAATTTCTATCACAGAAAGATTGCTGGCAATGTGAGTGGGTGAATTAAAATATTCACAAAATATCCTGGGAAGATGGAACCATCGAGTATATTTATTTGGGGAATGTGGTTAGTTTGATAAGACAGAGCTTTATAGCTGTGTTTACCAAGGGGAGTGAGAAAAACAATTGTTGAGAAGCAGGCAAGGTGGGCCAGTTGGCATGGGCCTACGATTTTGACGGGGCCTACTTCCGAATACAGAATAAACATGAATGTATTATTGTATTTACTGCTTCTTATTACAGTACTGTACTCTATTGTCTTATATACATTTTGAATAAAATTGCTTGCCATTACCTTTTTTTATAAATCGTTCTAGTTCTTTTATTCGTTTCTGTTACTTGTAAGTACATCATGTACACTACATGTACATGTATATACCCATACATAAATCATATGTATTTAGCAATGATTACAAAAATACTTAATGATCAGTTTGAAATGGGGCCTACATTTCCCATCTGGCCTGGGCCTATTACCAGCTTTGCACGGGCCTGTTAAGAAGTATCTTTCAAATTCTCTGCTATTATTTGGAGTCAATTGGTTGTCCTAGAGTTAACAAACTTCATAAATAAGCTCTACACTGTCCAGTTCATAATAATTAAATGACTTATCATCGTAGTGTTAAAAAGGCTATGCTAAATCTAAATGGATTGTAAATGATTTTATAAATATATGTGCAAATAAATTGATTTATATATTGTTCACACTCTTTTTGTCATTTATTCATCATGACACATAGAGTTAAACAATGCCAGGGTTTGCTCCAAGCATTAAATAAAGCTACACATAAACAAATTAAAAATATGATTGCTGGAGCTAACAATGATTTTATAACTTGTATTTGTGAATATACTTTAAGTGTTTTAAAGGGTAATGTTCCCATGACGAACAAAAAAAAGCAAAAACGTAGATGACACAAGTAATTATTGAGAGTGATGGCTGATAAGAAAACATCTGTAAACAGAATTAAAAAATTAATACAGAAAGGAGGATTTTTACCATTACTTGTAGCACCAATACTTTTATTATTTGGTGGTTTGGCAGGATGAGCTGTTGGTAAAGCTGCCAGTATATAAAATGGAGCAAACAAAATAATGATTCTCATTCCTAAAGAACTAGTACACCAATTTTATCAACCTGAAGTTTATGAAATACCCATTCATAACATTTTAAACTCTATAGATAAAGATATGAAATCTGTCATATATAACAATACTCTATCTGTAGATGCTAAGGCCAAGATGTTAAATAGACTGCAATAGCATTATCAAATCTTTCAATCGCAAGCCATGGAACCTATTAAAATTAAAATGGAATTTCCGACTCACGTAAGTTTGGATATAACTGACAGCATACTTCTAAAATATAAAAATAAAGCTGAAATGCTATTAAACTTAATACATTCAAGAGGAAATGTAACATGTATCAAGAAGTAGCGATTAACGGAAGATCTGTCTCCAGTGACATAATCGATCTAATCAATGGTGTATTATGGAAACTAAGGAATTTTAATCCTACAGGATGGAGAGAATTTGCAGAACAATTATCATATACGAATATCCCACAAGAAGGCGTATCCCACTGATGGTCGTATATGAGGCATGAAGATCGTACTGTTAAATGAAGTGTATCTAATTGTAAATCAGGTATAAAAACTTGGTTCAAATGTATCAGATGCAGCAAATAAGATGGATAAAAATCTACAATCTATTTATTATAATAGTTCACATCCTTCTAGTTATGGTGGGGTACAGGCTTTATATAAATCAGTAAATGCATTAGGTAAATCCTTCAGTATAAATCAGGTCAAGATATAGATTTTCGAGAAACAGAGTGATCATTTCTTGGTTTGATGAACAGTGGCAGGCTGATTTAATAGATATATCTAATTTAAGTCACTATACCAATCAGTTTAAGAATTTGCTGACGTGTATCAATGTGTTTACGAAATATGCGTGGGTTGTTCTACTCAGAGATAAGAAAGGAGCAACACTTATAAAGGTATTTGAGCAGATTTTAAAACAAGTTCGAAACCCTTGTAAAATTCAAACGAATGGTGGAAAAGAATTTACTAATAGACTGTTTCAATGTTATCTCAAGGAACTAGACATTCCTTCTTTAGTATGCATAATGAAATGAAAGCCTCAATAGTTGAATGTTTTAATCATACTCTTAAAACTAAAATGTGGTACTATTTTACCCATCATAGAACATTAAAGTACATCTCGTTGTCAAGAAATTTAGTCAGTGCCTATTATAGGTCGTATCACTGCAGTATTAAAATGAGACCAATAGACATTAATCACACTAATCAGTTTGTGATATGGAAACTCTCTACAATCTGCACATAAAAGTGAAATTTCGATTGCAAGTGGGTGACTTCAAATTAGTAAAGTGAAATGTCAATTTAAGAAATGATATATGCCTGGGTGGACATACGAAATACGTACAATTCAGAAGAGATTAGAAAGAAACCTCCTAGTTACAAACTGCAAGACTATTACAGAGAAGAATTAGATTAAACATTTTATGAATCTGAATTACAACGTATATATGCCGGGGAATAAATGCTACACGAATGAGGAAGGGGTTAAAACAAACAGTATTTCATTTTATATGGAAAGGATATTCAGATAAGTTTAATAGATGGATCTCTCAAGCTGATCTGAAAAAGCTGCCATCATAAATGTTATGTATAATTCTACTACCCATATTACCCATGGATCAGTTGTACGTGACATTACCCAGCAATAGTTTTATGAATTATTTTGCCAACAATACTCTGACGAATTATATCACACATCTTCCAAAATCTATTAACCTCGAGGGTTCGTGGGAAGTAGCCTTAGCTGAACTGCAGTATCCACATAGTTGGCATAATGTACCTGATGGTACAGGATGAATCACTGGCTCTGATGCTTGCAATAAAATTATTTATGTTAGACCACGTCATTACAAATAGCCTGAAGATTTAATTAGAATAACCAAGTAGAAGAGTTAGCTTTTGAATCTGACACATATCCTGTATTTTACTACGATTCATTCACCAGAAAAGTAAGTGCCAATGGGAAAAAGGGATCCTCTAAATTATTTAATCCCATATTATATGTACTACTCGGACTTGAGAATAATCGTATAATATCAGAACCACTATAGCTTCACATACTGTTAATATGCCTAGAGGATTATATTCACTCTATGTTTAATTAAACATTTTGTGAAACCTAGTATTGTCAGTGATGCACACGTGCTACTGTTATGAACTGTTCAAGTTAAAGCTCAAGATGGAGACATGATTACCGAAACATTTACAAAACCTCATTACAGACCTGTATCTAGAAAGAGATTTCAGACTTTGAGATAAATATATAAGGATGACATGGTCAGCATATACCATTTGAACATGGTAGAATCATAATTATGTGTTACTTCCGTCGTCATGAAAGTGCCTTACTATAACAACCCAGTAGTTTATGACCATATTATGATTACAATATGGGAAAAGGTTTACCATATTTTGCAAATAGTCAATGGCAACGAGGCCACGGTTTGGGAGATGTCTTAAGCAATCTATTTCGTTCAGTCATATCTTTTCTGAAAAAGGAAGCATTAGCTTTAGGAAAACAAGCAGTTAAATCGGGTATAAATTTAACATCAGATGTGATACAAGGGAAATTGGTTGTTGATACTGGAAAACAACATGCAAAAGAAGGGGCTCAAGAGTTGACTCGAGATGTCACACAGATGGCTCAACCTAATAAAAGGAAGAGACACAAAAGTCCGGCATTCAGAATCACTAAAATTAAGAGACAGAGAACCTCGAGCCCAGATATTTTTGACAAGTAATTTTACCCCATGAAAAGTCCTGTTAATGTACAAAGTGTTCCAGCGTATCATACTTTATGCAGTAATTGAAACAACTGAATCGCAGCCCGGTCCACCCAGAACCAGTAATAGTTATTTTTGTGCAAATTGTTGAGCTCCAAAAGAAATCGTCAAAGTCGCAAGAAGAAGAAGTAGCTGCCAGATGTTACACCGATATCTTGGAATAGTCTGTAGAGTGATCCATAAAGATTAAGATCCAGTACTCCAGTAACAAGAATGTTGTAGATATCTTTTAAAAGTGGCTATAGATGAGTTGCAGTGTGAAAGCAGTATCTACCAGTACTATCCAATGTACCTTCCAGGAAAGTGGTTGCCATCATATCCCAAGCGTGACGTACTATAGACCAGCATTCTCGTAGCTTGAGGAGAATATAGATGTTATACATCAGCCAATATTTTGTGTTTGAGTACATATTTGTAGTTCGGTAGAATATTCAAACACCAACCACTAGAGAGGAATTAAAGCCTGTGTCAAACTAGCTATGCAGTTATTCATTCAAATGACATGAATAATGGTTTAGTTTTGGGTTTACAGCAACTAATCTCGGGAAATTCGGTAGAATATTCAAACACAAACCACTAGAGAGGAATTAAAGCCTGTGTCAAACTAGCTATGCAGTTATTCACTCAAATGACATGAATAATGGTTTAGTTTTGGGTTTACAGCAACTAATCTCAGGAAATTCGGTAGAATATTCAAACAAAAACCACTAGAGAGGAATTAAAGCCTGTGTCAAACTAGCTATGCAGTTATTCATTCAAATGACATGAATAATGGTTTAGTTTTGGGTTTACAGCAACTAATCTCGGGAAATTCGGTAGAATATTCAAACACAAACCACTAGAGAGGAATTAAAGCCTGTGTCAAACTAGCTATGCAGTTATTCATTCAAATGACATGAATAATGATTTTGTTTTGGGTTTACAGCAACTAATCTCAAGTCAAAGACCACAAGAAGAATCCCCGTCTAATTCATTGCAGAACAACAAGGAATCACTAGATATGTTCAACATTCAAATTTGACATCATTTGACATCAGCAGAAACAAAAGGCTAAAAAACAGTAAGATTCTTTAATGGTAAATATACTGAATGTTATGTCTAAATTTACTCAGTCAAATACTTACCTTAACTCAACATACAACAAACAAATCGAGCAAACTACTCAAAATATTATTAAAAGAAAAGCTACTTCTTTTACACATTCTCATTTTTCTTCAACAAACCCAACCAGGAACACCAAGAACCTTTGGTTTACCGAAAGTTCACAAAAAACCAATAACATTACGCTCACTTATGTTTTCTTATAGCTCTTTAAACTACAACCTTAGTAAATACTTTAACTGTATTTTTCGCACCTTATGTTTCCAAAGTAGGCACCCAATTAGAAAACACTTCACTCGTCTTACAACACTTACATAGTTTAGACAGTAACGTCATTATGTTTAGCTTTGATGTAGTAAACCCATCAAACGTCATGAGGCAACACAACTTTCTAAGGAAATTATTTCTCAAAACATCAAAAATGAGAAACAACATAAAAAAGGAACACTTAGTCGAACTGTCTCATCTTAGACAATGATACCATTGCTAAGACAATCATATTGCTCGATGAAGTATGAGTGAAAGTTTATAAATCAGAAGGAGGAATCAATGCTTTGTTAAACCAGTTATGTAGCTATTCATGCAAAATGACATGAATAAAGGTTTTGTTTTGAGTTTACAGCAACTAATCTCAAGTGAAAGATCACAAGAATTTCAGTTCAATTCATTGCAGGACAATGAGGAATCAACGTAAATATTCAACATTCCAAAAGAACAACTTAATGAAAAATTTCCCTACGAAACCAAAAACAGCACCATTAGAAAACTTCTTAGGTGAATTTAGTGAAAAACTTCAAAAATACTAAACAAGAAGAAGTCTATAAAACAAAATTTGACATCAGCAGAAAGAAAAGGCCTGAAGCTTCTTAGAAACAACAAACACATTGTCATCCAAAGACCCGGTAAAGGAACTCTATTGTGAATTTACTAAATAAACAGTAGGCAGATTTTGTTAAACAAGACTGATGTCTGGAGGTTTACTTTCTTCTTAGAATTCTTCTCAAAAAGTCGATAAG
>NW_013666681.1:288246-290847 GCF_000517525.1 Limulus polyphemus
TGGTAGACTTGTAGTAGATGTTGAGTTGCAGTTTTGTGTTCTGTTTCTTTGGTGTAGTATTTTTGTAAATAAACAGTATGAATCCTTGATGGTAAATATATTGAACATTATGTCTAAATCTACTCAGCCAAATTCTGAAATTAACCCAACATACAACAAATAATTGATCAAACTACTCAAAATGCTATTAAAAAACTATTACTTTTAAATTTTATTATTTTTTTGCATACAAACCGACAAAGAACGCTAAATGTCCGCGGTTTACCGGAAGTGCATAAAAATCCAATAACATTACGTCTTCTTATAGCTTTATATATTACAACCTTGGTAGATACTTTATCTGGATCTTTGGAATCTCATGTTTTCCAAATAAGCACCCATTTAATAAAAACTTCACACCTTCTGCAACACTTACACAGTTTAGATAGTAACGTTATTATGACTAGCTTTGATGTGGTAAACATATTTCCTCAAAAACTTCAAACCTTCTACAACACTTACACAATTTAGATAGTAACGTTATTATGACTAACTTTGATGTGGTAAACTTATTCCCTCAAAAACTTCAAACCTTCTACAACACTTACACAATTTAGACAGTAACGTTATTATGACTAGCTTTGATGTGGTAAACATATTTCCTCAAAAACTTCAAACCTTCTACAACACTTACACAATTTAGATAGTAACGTTATTATGACTAACTTTGATGTGGTAAACTTATTTCCTCAAAAACTTCAAACCTTCTACAACACTTACACAGTTTAGACAGTAACGTTATTAAAACTAACTTTGATGTGGTAAACGTATTCTCTCAAACCCCTTGTCATGATGTAATACAGCTTACTGCAAAAATTATTTCACAAGACCACAAAAAGAGAATCAATATAAAACAGGAACAACTAATCGTACTGTTACAACTAGCCACATTTACTGTTTCAATACAGAGATTCGTATTTCCTTCAGTTACATGGACTTGTTATGGGAAATCCATTATCAGAAACTTTGGCCACTCTTTTCTTACATCACGTAGAAGAACATGCCATAGTCGCTTCCATATATACGCCTAAATTTTGGCTTCCATATGTCGATGACGTTTTTTGTGGCTTTACTTGTCAAGATGAACAAATAAAGTTCCTTCAACACACAAACAGAATCTACATAAAGGCATACAGTACACAGTTGTAAATATAGATAATTACACGATAAACTTTTTAAATGTTAACATTACACAAACCTTCTCAAGCTTCACCACTAAAATGGATTGAAACATAGATACATTGGAAATGACATAAATTGGTTTTCTAATCGTGTAATCTACCAGAAGTTAGGCACTCTAAAACGCCTCCTAAATTTAGCACACATTATATACACCACAGAAAACATTGATGAAGAAGTGCGCACTTAACTCAATGTTTTACTGCCAATAACCAGTTTCCTACTAAAGTATTTATAGAAACTATAAACGAATTTTACAAACACGGACAAAAACACTTAAGAAACAAACAAACTGAACGAAAACTACATAAAACGTTTGCACTATCCCATAAATAGAAAATATCAGCATACGTCTGTTAGAAATTTCAAAAAGACTAGCACATAAATGTAATTTTAACATGACGCCTAGATTCATTTTCACCCCTGCAATGAAAATTAAACAGATGTTGAGAACATTATATCACGATCACATCCCACCAGGAAATATTCACAAAATTCGTGTAACAATTGCCTAGCCTTTTACTGAGGTGAAACAGGGCGTAACTTGAAGATCAGAAAGAACATCAATACGTCCCTTTCCCATCTTCCGTGAACAAAAACAACTAAAGTTTTTTGAAACAGTCTAAAACGCTGCATGTAAAAAAACAAAAAATGCTTAACGTTGTAAATGTGCTGAAATTTGGAACATTCATATACTAACTTTGCACATTGCAAGAGAGAGAAACTTCCCAATAATATATTTAGAAAAAGACATTTCTGTAAAAATAACATAAAAATTACGTTAAGTCATAGTATAACCTATTTAATGTGACTTATGATTAATTTGAAAAACGCTTAACGTAGTTTAATGCGCTGAAGTTGATATGATAATAAAACTACTGAAGACTTATATAGTTATACAAATAGCAATCAAATCAATCTTTTTATTAATTACTGGAAAGTGCATCTCTTGCAATGTGAACATTTTGTGTGTGAATGTTTCGAATTTACGCACGTTAAGCGTTTTAGACTTTCCGTTTTTCTGAGCAGAATGTCACAGTACTAAACCCAAAACCAAACATAAACAGAAGATGAATCAAAGAAACCTTGTTGATAAAATCAAACAATCCCACAATTAACCAATACTTAGGCACATCTCTATATGTTTTGATCGTTATTTCCCGAGACATTCCTAATCTTCTGAAAATATTTCGCTTAACATATTCCAAATTTTCATATTTATTCACTTTTTCTGTTCAGCCATAAATAAATAATCTGTCAAATCACTCTGACTAATATGACATATATAAGTATCCACTAAATTTAAACACATTGTTAGATTCTTGGATGTTTAATTAAATAACATGTACTTGAGAATGGTCGCTCCAGTGATCGAAATGTCGC
>NW_013666681.1:291847-293521 GCF_000517525.1 Limulus polyphemus
TGTCGCATCTGTTTAAAAAAATAATTTCTTTATGTGACGGATTTATTATTATGTATTTATTTTAATAATGATGTTTGTTTAAATTAAATGTGTATTTAGAAATGTATATAATTTATAGTGTTAGATATGTATTGTTGAAACTCTCGCCTATTCTTTAAAGTTGTAAAAGATTCTTGAGAGTAAGAATCAAAAATATATGTGTGTACATAAATGCTTTAATTTGCATTGTTATGTAATCTGAATTTTCTAGAAAACGTTCTCACGCCTACAAATATAACTAACGCGACGCCCCAAAATAGAGTATCTATTAGTAGTTCGCTATAATCAGTGTGCTATAAACTTCGAAAGCTATAACTGTGATTTTTATAACGCTTATCAATCGGAAAACTTCAGATATTTAACCAGGAACCATTACAAAGTCTGAACATTACAAATTATTTAACTTCAGTGGATTCTCATCGGGCATTAGTATTTTTACGAAAACATTACCTAACTTCAAAGGTAGAGAACTTAACGTGTGTGACCAAGGACAAAGCTAGCTAGCTTCCCGGTGAATCGTACTTGCATGAACTCGTAATTAACTCGCTCATCGTAAACCCTCATCGCTCATCGTAATAAGATATCAAGAGAATTCCAAACTAGAAAGAAGATTTTATATTGTTTGTGAGTTTGTGAACCTTTGGTTTATAAATCTTTGTTTGTAATAACTATTTGCAATAATTGTTACTGTAAATCATATTGTTGTGTGTGTATTAAAACGTATTTGTGTTAAAAACGAAGATGGTGTGTATCAGTCTTATTGGCAAATATCGTAAATTGACTAATATATTGGAATATATTTAAGTACTAAATCCAAAGTACAATTTAACTACTAAATTTAAATTATCAGTTTACTCAGCTTTAAACTATTCGAAATTCTAATATGTAACAATATGTGTGTATGTAAACGCTAGTGTAGCTTTGTATTGTTACGTAATCTGAATTTTCGAGAAACTCTCCCCACGCCTCTAAATATAACCATCTATTATTGGTTTGCCATAGTTGGTGTGCTATAAACTTCGGAAGCTATAATTGTAATTAACGCTTATTAATGGGAAAACTTCAGATATTCGACCAGGAACATTTATAAATTTCGAACAATACAAATTATTTAACTTCAGTGAACTCACATCCAACATTAATACTTTTACGAGGACATTACCTAACGTCATCGTCATCGGTGGAAGCTCGACCTGTAATTGGCGTGTGATCAGCGAGAATTACAGGGCTAGCTAGCTCCTATTAAGTGAATTGTATTAACGTCAACTCGAAATCAACTCGCTCATCGTGAACCATCGATAAGATATCAATGAAGTTCCAAAATAGAAAGAAGACGTCATATTGCTTGTAAGTTTGTAAAACTTTTGTATATAAATCATTGTTTGTAATAACTATTTGTATTAACTGTTATTGTAAATTGTATTGTTGTTTATATATTAAAACATTTGTGTTAAAAAAGAAACCGCGTGTATCAATCTTGTTCTTAAATATCATAAATTGAATATATATTGGCATTTATTTAACTACTAAATTTAAATTATCTTTCAGCTCGGTTTCAGACCATTCGAATTTGTAATAGTAACATTTACTATAAAAGCCGTAACTTGTAATAAAATAATGAATAACGGTATTTTT
>NW_013666681.1:294250-297711 GCF_000517525.1 Limulus polyphemus
GCCTCTTACTTAGATCAAATTATTATTTCTTACCACATTGAACATTTTTTATTATTATGTTTGTTAACAAAAATAAAAACAAACTGAATAAAAGGGAAGACATTGATGTCAAACGAACATGTATCCTCATTCATTCTGATTTTCTGTGTGTGAAATCTACGTCTTTTAGTCTCAAACTACGTGTTGTGGTCTTTCTTTATGGATTGCTTTATGACATTTTGTGAAAAATCTATACATGATGGGGAAAAATTAATATCATTTTCGGATTCAGCGTACAGAAATTATTGTAGAACAGGTAAAAATTTCAAGACAATAAAACAATCGCAGGGCTGTGTTATTAAAGCATCATTCTTTGTGTTTGCTTATAACTCTTTTTATTTAATATGCAACGCTACTGAATATCTCTATTCATTAGCTTCTTGCGTTTTTAATATAATGCTTGTTAGCAAAAGGAAATGTTAACTTGTGGTAGCATTTTCTTAATGATATGGAGTGAAGTGTTCTAATATACGTAGGTTTGTGTAAATGTATTCACAAAAATATTATGTTTAAGTCGGTGAATCACATTTTAAAGTGGCATTCAACATTAACTGTGAATAAAAGTATTTTACCAAATAGTGTCGGGGTGATAAGTGTACTAAACGTTCTTTTAGTGTTCTGCCAGGTTTTTCGGAATATTTTGGACGGAAGGTTGTATTTTGTTATATATTATTTTGTCCGTGATAGTGATGTTGAGGAATAACATTGTTAATGTAGTTGCTGATTATATTGTCATAATACATTAGTATTAGGCTTACTATAGTTTTAACACTAATTTTTCTATTCAGTCCCTTATTCAGGTTTCTTTTTTTTGAAGAATAAAAAGAGTGTATAATATAAATTCAACCACACTATGTATATGTCTGCTTTATGACTAATATAATTAATTATAAGCACGTTTTACCAGCTTAGAAACGGCGGTTCACATCTTAGCAAATGTAATTGTTAGTTTGTATTTTTTTTTATTTATGAAACGACAAATCGTAATGTCTCTGCAACATACCTAGTACAAATACTGAACATAAACATAAACAGTTTTCAACAAGAATGCCAAAGGTATGTTGTCAGCCCATCAGGAATAAATCGGTCGTTGCTATTAGCTACCTGTATATAAAGCAACCTAAAATTCGTAAAGAGTTTAATTAATTTTCTTTAAATAGTTCTTTATTGGATCAGTTTTATTAAATGGTGATTCTAGATTCTAACGATACTAGAAAAATAACAGCTGTTATTAACTGATTAATTATTTACATAGAAACAAAGAATCTGAAATTTCTAAAACGGAAAAATAAAACCCTAAGAAACTGAACAACCTTATATTTTAGAAAAAAAATCTTTTTGCGCCTCAGAATGACAAAAAAAGTTAATCACAAATCAAACCAAATGTAACTGCAGAAGGAATTGTCTATATTTAACCCAAAGGTTTACAGTTTGTGATGTGTAGAAAACTCATTGAAACTGAGATTGAAGACTCTCACATGATGACGAACAACAATCAATAATATTTTTCTGGAAAGAAAGTCATAAAACCAAACACAGAAAATCATTATCAAAACCTAATTCAGTAATGCCAAGAAGTGACAGAACAAACTGTCAACAAAACAACCACTAATGATTCTTCGCTTTCACATCAGGAGTTTACAAAAGAACCGATTTACCAGCTAGATCTTCTCAGTGTCAATATCAGAAACCACTTTCTTGGTTCAAGAAAATATCAACTTCCTAAGTCTCAGCCATTATAGAACAAAAACATCATTTCTACAACACCAAATAGAAAAATCGTAGCTAGCTACAAGAGTTTCCAATGAAAATAAAACCTTTCACAAAGTGCAAAAAACTTTAAATCTGGTACAGAACAATAACAGTATAACTAAAAGGGTCAGAAAAGGGAAAAGTATTCTCACTCATTAACTGGAAATGTAAAATAAACCGACTTCAGCAAGACATGTTCACGTACGAAAACATCACCAAAAAATCAACTATTAAAAAAAAAGTCAAAACTTTAATAAAACAGCAAAAGAAAGCTTTCTAGCAGAAAGATTACTGACAAGACAGAAAACAACTCAGAGCTGTATCTCAGAATTATATATGGTACTGAAATGTGACAAAACATATTTACCACATAACATTTTAGTGTCTACTACATTATCTTGATTACAACACCACTGATCTAGTAGAGAAATGTTGTAATAAAAATTTCAGTTTAATAGAAAATTCAATTTTATTTACTTTACAACTGTAGCCTTGTACTCGTCTATTTCTCTTTTTCTCAGACTTAGAGATAATTTATAAAAACAAAAGAAAGGAGTGGCAATGGGGAACAGGACGGATATTGCGTTTAAAGCTCTCAAGACGCAGGCAGTCAAAACAGGTCTTCCACCATCAGTATGTTATACATATATTGACGATAGTTTTGGCACTTAGAACAATGAACTCGAAAACATTTTAAAATGTCATTATTTCTCGACCGCACTTTGCTCTTGAAATAAGTTTACCTTAGAACATGCAGAAACAGTGAGAAGTTTACATTACTTACATATTTCCTTGACAGTCCACAATCATAGTTCGTTGTATAAAAAATCATCCAACAAACCAGTCTTTCTTCAATGTACCTTACATAATCCCAATCGAATCTAAAGGGTAGTATAAAAAATTATCGAAAAATAGGTAGCTTATAGTGAAAATACAATCGCAAAAAAAAGTAGACAAACAGCTTAAGATTTGAGACATAGTTATGATTTGTAGCTTGAAGAAATAATGTTAACACTATGTCTCAAACCTTAAGCTTGTTTGTTTACTATGTTTGTGATTGCATCTTCACTTTAAGCTACCTATGTTGTTTCTGATTTCTTTCAAGATTCTTATTCCTCCTTTGGGAATTAAAAATTTTTAATAATCTTCTTTTTAATGTCCATTATGGACATAAATCAGTATAATAACAATAATGTCCCATTTAAAACAGTTAAGTTTAATGAAATACATAGTTGGTGTATGATGCTCTCCCGGGAAACAAGGACTATGACGCATGGTGATCAACATACCACATGTTATGTATATGCTTGTAAAATATATATAGCTACAATCTTTATACCTTCTAACTATATAGGAAATTTGTAAACACTTGATTGGAGGGACTACTGAACTATCCTGGAATGACGCGTGAGTTAGGAGTATTCAAGAACAAAGTAAGAAATCGCGGAATGTTGATGAAATGAAAGGGTACACCACAGACGCATTTACGAACTTGGTGGACAGACAGCCTTGTGTAAATAAGTTTGCAGAAGTGTGGCAGGCAGACTCCAGGACTGTGTGAACAGTGACAGAGTTCAATTTGAACACCTGCGGGATTAACTTGGGATTAGCTTTCACATAATTCCATGTCAAGTGTAAAGTTCCGTCAAAAAATGATCAATTATCAACTA
>NW_013666681.1:298174-300621 GCF_000517525.1 Limulus polyphemus
GATTCGTGACCCTTTTTTGCCCCCCTTCCCCTTGGGCGCCCGTAAACTTTGGGGGGGGGGGGCGTCTCTGCTGCATACTTTATCTGAAATTAAATGTTTTCTAAATAAAACATATAGTTACAACTGTCTCACTTTCGCCTAGAATTGCCATACTTTTTGCCATCTTCTGCTTGCACGATTGTTGCCACTCCTTATAGTCAGTTTCAAGGATGGCTACTCTATCTGCAGTATATGAAAAATTCGCAATCTAGCAGTATAGGCTGTAATTCGACACCATTATTGTCGATCCGGTGCTCGAAAGTGACCTTGGTGCTGTCCTTGGCCATTTTGTCTTATCGTGAGGGCAAAATCACGTTTGTGAATTGAAAAAATGATAGAAAACGTATTTTTTATTGTATTTCAGATTTTATTTTTATAAATAGTAGCATAACATTCAATTATTTGTACAAAATTGCATTGTTTAATGAAGTTTAAAGAGAAATTTAATAAAAAAATTCAAAAATACGTTTGAGACTATAAATAAGCGCCCTCTAAAAAAAATTTTCTTTGCACTTCAGAGCTGGTCCTGCTATCTATGAGTGGTATCTAAACCTTTTTCTAGTCTGTTTTTTATAAACAGCGTCTGGGCGTGTTAAACCTAAGTTGCAAAACTTTAGCCAATCTTAGTCGAAGGTTTCAATTTCAGTACCATGTTATTCCAATCCCTGTATGTGACGTTTGACAAATCATAGGATGATAAGCAAAGCACGTGACAAAACGTTATTCTTTGCATTTTAGAATATGAATGTGGATGGTGCTTATTATAGTAACTGACATTTTATGTAGAGGTTGTGTTTAGTATTGGTCAATAGTACTTTTTTTTATAAGTCCTAGAAATATTGCTTCTGGAAAAAACTGCATGGGATGTATGTGACTTTTATTATGTCTCTATGGTAGCTTAAGTCATGCTGTTTTGTACATCTATTTATATTAATCGTTATATTGAAAAATTAACCCAAAATAGATATATTTTTTAGGAAAGAAGTTGATACACGAATGTTAGGGTTAAGAGCTATCAGTGGCGAGTGCAAGTAGCAGTTTGAACTGAAAGAGTTTGTGATTTTTGATATTCTTTTGCATTTAAATTAGTAGTTTTAAGTTCAATAATTTAGTGTAATTTTGTATTTAGTTCATAATAATAACAGTATGATTCAGTATTTAGAATGATAAATTTGTGTGATTTGTACGTACTACTACTAGTACCAGTACCACATAAGAATTTTATATTTTTCCTTCTTACTATCTTTACTATCTAGTAAGACCCACATTTCTGTTGTTATTGCTTTAAAATTTAAACAGTCTAACTGATATACATAAAGTTTATTCTGATATCTTGCAAATGGTTTAAAACTCAGTGTTCAAGCGACAAGAATAAAGACCATATGTTGGTTGTGAAACAGACTAAATACATTCGTCTCAATAATACAGGGGAAGCTATGACATTCTCACAGTTGGGGCCTTAATACACTGAAGAGCTTAAGTTTCAAATTCTAACACAAATCTTGCCTATAATGAGAGTAATGTGACCAGAACTAATCTTTTAAGTGATGTAAAGTAATTTTCTTTATGTATGGTGTCTGTATCATTTGATAATCTCTTCTAACAGGATGTATCAAGTAACAGGGTC
The DNA here is from genome assembly GCF_000517525.1 of Limulus polyphemus. Classification (NCBI taxonomy): domain Eukaryota; kingdom Metazoa; phylum Arthropoda; class Merostomata; order Xiphosura; family Limulidae; genus Limulus; species Limulus polyphemus. The sequence goes on from NW_013666681.1 coordinate 299,841, forward strand.
AGGAGGTGTTATTCAAACGACCTGTACAATAAACTATTAGATACATTTGCTAGTGGTGGCAATTAGTTTTGTCTGTATAGTGAAACAATATACAAGGACACATGTTGAAATAAACTTGTCTGAAAGTTCAAAGAAATGATATTCAAGTACTGAAAAGCTTTCTTACTATCATATCTACAGATGTTCAAATGGACCTGCTCTGGACAGAGCGAGAGTGACCACCAACAGACATGATAGTTTACGGCAAATGTACAAGTGTACAAGGTTCACGCTGCTAACCTCACAATTTATTCGGCACAATAAACAAAAGTATGGATGTAATGAAACATAAGCATAAACTTGAAATAAAAATACGTTTATGAAACCGAATTAAAATGTTTTTATGTACATATATAAACATGAAATCCTAATCTAAAATAAAAATACTCACTTATTGTTTAGGTTTATTTACAAATATTATTTTTGGGTCTTGTATATTACTTGAAACCATAAGGAAAGTACATGATTATTAAAAAATTAAAATATATAAAATTTGCATTTTATGGGCAATACAAATTTGTGGAGATTTCAAAATAATGTACTAAAACACAAAAAGTAATAAGTTCAAATCTGGAACAAATATAAATATCGTAATCATTTCTTATAAATACCATTTTCTAATGTAATTTTTCAATATATTAAATATCATAATGCAAAAAAACAAAAATTATCAAAAGTAACAGGCTTCACGTTTCTTAAACTACCTGCATTTATGAAAGTTCTTATGAAGTTTCAAACAATT
>NW_013666681.1:300631-303700 GCF_000517525.1 Limulus polyphemus
ATGAAATATAACAAGACTTGTGTTGGCTACTCAGAAAGTTAGTAACCCGTGATAATAGTTCCACAAAATGTCACTAAAAGGCGCGATGTTATGGATGCATTGCTAAGCGCCATGACAGGTGGCCATGACCAACTAAATAGTTCCAGGAAGTAAAGAACGTGTTTCTAGGCCGCCATGATGTCATAGTTCCATGAAGTGGGGCCAGCATAATATGTCTCAACATGACTATAATTAATGCAGTCGGTATAAAACACTTATTCATTCGTTAATTAAGTTTCCTAACCATTTGAATCATCCTAAAAAGACGATATCATGAAATAATCAAAACTTACTGTTTGATGTCTCAACATGACTATATTTAATGCAATTAGTTTAAAGCACTAAATCATCAGCTAATTACATTTCCTCACAACTTAAATCGTCCTAAAAGGATGCTTAACACTAATTCAGTAGTTAATTTCATTTTATTATCATTTATGTTCTAAAAAAGGACGATATCATGAAATATTATGCATTGATTAAAACTTACACTATTTCACTAGCTTATGCTATAACTTAACAAAATAATTCATTTACACGTGTTTTACAAAAGTGAATGGTGTTCTACATTTGAATCATCCTAAAAAGACGATATCATGAAATAATTAAAACTTACTGTTTGATGTCTCAACATGACTATATTTAATGCAATTAGTTTAAAGCACTAAATCATCAGCTAATTACATTTCCTCACAACTTAAATCGTCCTAAAAGGATGCTTAACACTAATTCAGTAGTTAATTTCATTTTCTTATCATTTATGTTCTAAAAAAGGACGATATATGAAATATTATGCATTAATTAAAACTTACACTATTTCACTAGCTTATACTATAACTTAACAAAATAATTCATTTACACGTGTTTTACAAAAGTGAATGGTGTTCTACATGTACATCGTGTTATTAAAGCAAATAGTTTTTCAATTTGTCTCAACATGCGATTACATCATCAATAAAATATATATTAAATTTATGCAATAATTAAACTTACACTTTTACTAATTTGACTTTAAGCTATAACTTGATAAGATATTTCATTTGACACATGATACTTTATAGATTTATCTTACACAAGTTTTACAAAGGAAGACACTATACTTCCACATATGATAAATGTCTATACTTCATTATGTTAAAACCATTATTTTAATGACTGTCTGTAGGATTTTAACAAATATACTGTGACAGTGTTACTCTACTTCCATATATGATTACGTCATCAATGTCTAGATTTAAATACGTTAAAACATTATTTTACATATCTTAACATCTGTACTAATACAATTTGCTACCACTAAAATGATAAATGAATGACTTACTGTTTATCCATCCATTTTCTATAGATGATTAAACTGCATAAATCTTTCAGACTATCACACCTCTAATATTATTTGTGTATGTAAATCTTGTGATAGTAGGAAATACATTTCTAAAGTGTTCATAGCTTCTTTCAGACAATGTTCTGTAGGATACTTATTGTTTCACTTTCAAGTAAAACATACATATTATTTGAATGAGACAGTTATTATAACCAATAATTTACTTTTATTGTCTTCTACAACTAAATATAATAAATTAACGACTTACTGCTTAACTGTACTATTATTTAAAATACCAAATTGCATACAATTTTGAGACTAAGATGATTATTAAGAAATCACACACATACAATCTGGACACAGACTTTTAAGAAAAGGGTCACCATGTGATCACACACATACAGACTGTGATTCTACACTACACAAAACCACTGCAGAAATACTGACGTCATTAACATCTACACTTCAAACAATCTTTAACTAAGAAAAGAGGAGTGATTCACCTTACTGGTTAGGGTACAATTATTACATACTGTGCCTGACAAATGGTCAGAGTATTTCAGTTGGCTTAGAATAATTTTTCAAAATGAAAGATATTTTCAGTTCTAATATATGATATTTACATAACACGTGAATTGTATGAGATTTCATTATACAATATAACGAATTATATAATAAAAATCGATTCAAACCTACTTTTAATATCTACTTAAATCTCTGAATTGTGAAATACAAATATCCTCACTTGGTCTCACCAATACAGACAATGTTTCTATAAACGAAATATGATGACCTCACTGTCTCAACATGTCATCAGTGGCTAGAAAGAAGAGGCGGAAAACTTTTATTAAAATAAAAGTCAATTATAACACACTGTCTCTATCTATTTAAATTATACTCAATATTGAAAATAAATGGTCCAAACTCTACATAATCATATATTTTCTACATAAATGTAATATTCACCAGACTTTAACTGGAGTTTTTGTATGCCACTGAAATTTAATAGTCAGTAATCATAGTTCTTTGACTTACATAGTAATACAAAACACTAATTATATATTATCAACATCTGACGGGACATTTCAGTTAGCATTATTACATACTTTCTACTCAATTACGCAACTGACAAATGGTCAGAAGTTCAGCTAGACTGTATTAGTCAGCTTAGGATAATTTTCAAAATGAAAGTTCGATTCAATTCCAATTTATGATATTTACATAAACATGTAAAATGTATGACATTACATTATAGAATACAACGAATTATGTACTCGAATGGTGATAAAGTTATCTGTTTCTGATTAGTGTTGATAAGCTCAGTTACAAGTTCAGACATATCCTATTTTTAATATCTGTCTACAACAAACTGTCAAAAGTTCAGCAAAATCTGGGTAACATTTCAAGTATAAATATCCTGTCCCTTTCACCACTAATAATCAGACTGACGCAGTTCTACTACATGGAGTAAAGAATTCTGAACCAGCCTTTAAACGTAAGTATATCGTTACATATATTTCTTTGCTTATAAGTCTAATTTCTGTTTCTTTAACATAGTAATGTTTGTTTTCAGTCATATTCATTATAATAATACATAATTTTGCTGTGATTTACTAATTATATATTAAAATTCGATGACGAGGAACCCATTTTGAGATTAATAATGGCTGGAGACGGCTTAAATGGGTAAAGAAGAAAAACTTTAATAT